>NW_006399904.1:2394570-2420295 GCF_000299155.1 Elephantulus edwardii
AACAGCGATCATTAGCTAAAATAATCCAGAGAAAAAGGGAAAAGTTGCTATAAGAAAGTCATTGCTGTTGTTACATGCTATTGAGTCACCTACAACTCATAGTGACACTATGTACAACAGCTCTGAAGCCTGTCCTTTCCTGAGCCTCTCACTGACTTTGACAAACCTGCCCCTTTACCCCGATACTGTGTCAATCCTCCTTATTTGAGGGCTTGCTCTCCTGTACTATCCCTCTATGCTTCCAAGCATTCTTCAAGGACTGGTCCTCCTGGCCATCTGCCCAAAGTATGTGAAACAGAGGTTCAAAATTCCTGCCTTCAAGAAGAAACTTGGTTTCACTCTCTCCAAGACTGACCTATTTGTTCTGTTGGCTGTCCATGGTAAGTTCAATACTTTTCAAGTATCACAACTCAAATGCATCAATTATTTGTTTAACATCCATAGTAATTGTTCAATTTTCTGATGCATAACAAGGATTTGCAAAAATTCATGGCCTGATTCAGGCTCATCTTAGTCCCTAGACTGACATCAGTACTCTGGAGAGGTCTTTGGCAGCATATTTTCCCAGTGTCATTCATCTTTTGATTTCTTGACTTTTTATTCCAGAAGTGTTGATTGTGTAACCAAGCAAGCTGAAATTGTTAACAACCTCAGTCTCTTCTCCATGTATAATGGTGCTGCCAACTGGCCCAGTGGTCAAAAACTTGGTCATCATCTTGTTGAGTTTCAATTTATATTGAAGACTACAGTCTTTGACCTTCTGCAGCAAATGCTTCAGATCCTCTTCAGTTTCAGAAAGCAAGGTTGTGTCATCTGCATAACGTAAGTTGTTGATATGTCGTCTTCCAATCCTGATGCCACATGGAATGTGTCCTCCTCATAAAGCCAGCCTCCTAAGTGATCTGTTCCACATATAGAATGAAAAGGTATGAAAAAATAAGTAAGTTTTTAAAAAAGAAAAAGTATGGAGGCAGGACCCACATCTGAAGATATACCATTCCTGATTTTGAACCATGCTGTGTTTCTTTGTTCTTTTCTATGGACTGCTTTCTGGTCCAAATATTGGTTTCACACAAGTGCAATCAAGTGTTTTGGGATTTCCATTTTCCTCCAAGTTAGCCACAATTCGTTGTGATGCATGCAGTCAAATGCTTGTGTATAGTCAATGAACCACAGATAATTCCTCTGTCATTCTTTGCTTTCAGCCAAGTTCCATCCACATTGGTGATAATACTCTCTATTGCCACAACCTCTTATAAATACAGCTGTTATTTCTCAGTGTACCGTTCCAGTCATTTCTGGATAATCTTCAGCAGGATTTTGCTTGTGTGTGATATTAATGATATTGTTCAATGATTTCTACACTCTGTCGGGTCACTTTAATTTTTTTTTTTTCTCAAATGGGAATAAATACGGATCTCTTCCTTTTTCAGTCAGTTGTCCTCCAGATTTCTTAGCACAACATGGTGAGCACATCTAGGGCAGCACCTCTTTGTTGAAATATGTCAATTGGTATTCCATCAATTATTGGCCTCTTGATTTTTGCTAATACCTTCAAAATAGAATAAAAATGTTCACTGAAAACACACACACACACACACACACACACACACACACACACACACACACACGAGTTCTAGAAGCCTGGTGGCAGGGAGTTATGCTGCAAACCCAAAGGCAAGCGCTTTGAATTTACTAGCTAGCTACTCCACAGAGGCAGGATTAACATTCTTATCCCATGTGATTTATGCTTCTGAAAACCTGCTAGAGGGTAACTTATGGGTTGTTCAGATTCAACAGCAATGACCAAGATTACATTGAAGTGTAAATTTGTATATGTTTGGTTCTTTCTCACCTCTAAGTGGTTAACACATTTTAATTTTCTATACAGGCCTGGTTATCTGCTGCCCAAAAACCAGAGGCTGGAAAACCCTGTGGAGCAATCCTACTCTATACACATGAATTTGTCATCCATTGGAATCCATGCAACAACAATAACTACAAAGGCCACACTTAGCCCAACAGTCGACCATCAGTTTGTGTTACTATTGTGGCTCACATGTTTCTATGATCCTGAAAGATTTTTTCATTACTAAGAGTTACTCAAAGTGGATCGATGTGAGCAAAATTTCGAGGCTTGCATGTCCTAGAAAAACTGGTAATCTGCTTCTAAAAATTAACCAATGCAAATGATATGAATCACAGCAGAAAGTTATTGTATAGAGTGCTAGGAGATAAACTCCTAGGGTGGGAAGCACTCAGGCTACCCAGTGGCTGTAATAATACACTGGAGTGCACTTGACAAAGATGACGCACAACTGGATAGAATTTGAATTTTGTCATGCATAGGTTACCATGAGTCAGAGCTGACTCAAGGGCAATTAACAAAAACAACACGCTTAGACTGGTCATCAAAATCAAATTCTTGGTGAGAAAATGGTTTTTAAGGTTTGGGGCTTTTTGTTTGGGGTTTTTTGTTTGTTTGTTTGTTTCTTTTTGTTTTGTTCTAATATACTTCTCTGATTTACTTATCAGCACCAACTATGCGGTCTCTTTTTAAAAAAATTATCACTATCAATGTAACAGTGTTAACTAGCTGACTATTTTTATACAAATGGAGATAAATTGAATTTTTATTAATATACTTTAAATTAAAGTTTGATATAATATATTAAAATCATAATATATTTAAATAATACTCTTAAATTTAAAAAATTAAAAATTAATAATAGAACTCATTTTTCTCCCACAGAAATTATTTTACAGGATCAAATCTGTTTCAGATTTCCTGGTGAATTTCCCCCTGCAATGGGACGTAAACAGAGGGTTGATTTTCATTTATTTGAAATCTCAACCATGGTTGTCAAGTTGGGCAATGCCTGCTAGTGTGAACTATGGTATTTGTATTTGCTGATTTATAAGGATATCCTCTTTTCAGGGTTTGGACAGATTCTCTCCAAATTATTGCTCTTGGGTACTTTTCTTTTTTTAATTGAACATGGTATTTTCTAATGACTAAGAATACTTCGAAAGAGAGATGGATACACGTATGGACAGACAGAGAGCGCACAAGAAGGAAAAAATTCAAACCCGGCTTTCTCTGGGTTTTGACATCATATTTAGTTCCCTTAAGAGACCCCATTCTTTGAGTTCAGGTCCAGTTTCTTTCCCTGTGCTGCAGGAAGCCCTGCTTCAAAATATTCTCTATAGTGTGAGTCTACTCTCACAGTTTGTAGATAAAGCAGACTTTGAAATTCAGGCAGTTCTGCTTCAGACTTAGCCAAAGCAATTTGAAAAGGAGAATTTCCATTCAAAATATTTTTCACAGATGAGAGATGAACTTTTTTCAGTGTTGCTGAAGAAGGAGGCAAGCGGGTTCATGTCAAGTCACCAACTTTCTAACTTTCAAAATATCTGCCTTTTTGTGGTTTTTTTACACATCTGTTAATTTGAAAGACTGAGTAGCACTATTGGGGCAGGAACATAGAGACCTTAAAGCCTCTGAGAGTTGGAGGAATTGAAGACTTAGACATAGTCATTTCTGAGTGAGATGACACAAGCCATCACGCGAATTCCCCATGGAGCACAGCAGGCAGAGACAAGTGGCCCTGGCCCTGAAGAGGCAAGGCATAAGCAAAGGAGAGCACGGGGCTGTGGCACCAGGTAACCGGTATTCAAATTACAGGAACTCCTGTTTTTTTGTGGGTTGTTTTTTTTCCCGTCCTTTCAGAAAATACTCTGGGAACCCTTTGCATCGAGGTAAAGGATTAATTCAATATATTTTCACTTGTTCATTCTCAGTCTTTGTACCACCCACTTGTGAATCTGCCACAACTCTGATCTGACCCAGATATGAATAGGATAAAAATAGCCTGCAGGCAATTCAATAAGCCAGTGTAATATCTACTGGCATTCAGAAATTGAAACATTTATCCAACCCTAGATTGATGAGATTCTGTACTTACTTTTTTTTTTAATAGCTCTAGAGAGGAATTTCTAGTACAAGCATCTGACTTCGTCACTCTACTACTTAGGCAGTTAATATCTGGAGGATTTTATGAGAGTATCTACATTGTAAGTGAACTTTGTCTTCTCTATTTTTTTATCCTTGAAAAGGGTAATACATGGAATTAAATTCATTCAATATCTTGAATGTGCTTAAAACACCTTAGAGTAACTCCCCACACGCCCTCTTCTTCACTTTCTTGCCTGATTCATCACTAACTTTTGTGATTAGTCTGAGCTTCAGAGTTCTTATGTCTATTTCAGAGGTTTAACAATGTATGCCTTATAGATTTTTAGTAAAGATAAAAAGTGCAATGGAAATTCTTTTATAGTTCATATTGGACTTGATTGTATCTCTTTGCTGGATTATGTCAATAGCATCTTATTTTTTTCTAGTCTCTAAAAGTCTTAATTATGATGTTAATTCTATTGATGATAAAAATGGAAAATAGTACTTACATCTAAGCAAATAATGCCTAAATATCAAAAAATCTTGCATACTTTAATAAAACTTGACATTTAAATTGACTTCTTATTTGAACCCTAACTTTACAAAATCTGCTATGTTTCTTAAATATGTTCTGAAACTTTGCAGAAAGTGTTGTTGCTAAGGTACTTGAAAGCAGTTTCTTGTTTAAGTATGAACGAATGCTTTGCTGAATGAATCCTTTGCTACATAGACCTTAGGGTTTTGAGTGTGTGTGTGTGGCCTGCTTTTGGCCAATTGGACTGATAGTGTCATTAGTGCTTTTGAATTCTGGTGGTATATTCAGCAGGAAGTCATGCTGCTACCCTAAAAGTTGACCTCTCTGGCTGTCCCAATTCACCATTGGCTCTGCAGGAGAAAGATGGGCAAGCTTCACTTCTGGCATTCATCCCCTCTGAAAACCCACTTGAAGGTCAGCTATGACTTGGCTCAGACTTGACAGCAAGGAGTTTGAGTTAGGGTAGCTGACATAGACGAGTGAGATCAATATTTGCTCTTTTTAAAGAATCTGGTCTATTAAAAAAACAGATTCCAGAGATCAGATTGATAGCTATGACTGTGGTAGATTTATCTATGCAACGCTTATAATCAAAACTGTTGCACATGTTGGTACGCAGGTCTCATGCTCTAAAGAATATTTTTACAGGTTAAAGGAATTGTCAAGAACGGAAAACTCAAATTCTGAAACTAATCTTATATTGTTCCAAATAAGCATGTAGGATAAAATGAATCCCACTAAAAAGTGTCCCAGCTGGACTTGTGTACAGTTAAACTATAGAGTTAAAGGGAGCTGTGGTGGCCTAGTGGCAAGAAGCTGCACTGTAATCCTGAAGGTGTGTGGTTCGAATCCACCAGATGCTCCGCTGGTGAAGGAAGGGCAAACTCCTCCTGTTCCAGTCAGATCCAATTTGATGGTACATCAAATTATAAAGAAATAAATGGCGAGCTTTGGTGGCCTAGTGGCAAGAAGCTGCACTGCAATTTTAGAGGTTCATGGTTCAAATCCACCAGATGCTCTGCTGGAGAAGGAGAAACAATCTCCTCCTGTACCTGTCAGAACTGATTTGATGGTACAACCAAAAAAATAATAAAATAAAATTTAAACTACAGAGTAAAAGCTTGGATGCACCTTTATTAGTTAAAGACTTTAAACCCTAAGTGCCTGTAAAGCTCAATGACAAGTTTAAACTAAGGTTTTCCTTGATAGGTGGACAGAAGCAGATGACTGTGTAAGAAGTAGACAATTTACCTTAAGATCATGGGACTAAAGACCACATATGCAGAGGTAAAATCTTTGGACATTGCATTTTCCTTTTTAATATTTGCTATCTTATTGTTTGGAAGCAAGAGTGGCATCCACTTCCTAAACAACATGTCTCTGGAAACTCTATGAACTTTGATTAATGTTGATAATTGTAGAGGGGCATCAGGCCTTTTGTTCATAGGGTAACTATGAGTTGTGCTCGAGTCGAAGGCAACCACCAACAACCACAACATTTTATTGTTTACCCTTTAAGTTTTATAACTATTTTGTGGTAGCTGAAAACTACTACGGTTATTGTTTTGGCACTAGTGTTAAAACTTCTCTATTTTTCAATCAGGTTTTGTTGACGGATAAAGTCTTTATGTGTTACCCAGAAGTTTTATCAAATCCATTTTCCTTACTATTACTATCATCTTTCTGTAGTTTTTACTCTTCATTTGTCCAGACAATGTTCTTATTCTCCGTTTTGGATAATCTGTGACCCTTAAGGACAATTATTCCTATGTAAAAGATAAAATGACCCAAATTATTATTCAAAACTCAATTCCTGTGCCTTATACTTAGGCATTGTTGAACTTGACTATTTTTTTAGAATCATAGGCAATGCACCCCATAGATATCTCACCTTGTTTACACTACTCCTTTGTAATAGCTTTCTTCCTTGATACATAGTTATTGTTTTAGAACATAGCATTAGGAATATGTCTGCCACCATGAGAAGAAAAGTTGACAATATTCTTAATGCTTATATTCACTCTCACTATAGTTGGCAATTTTTGACATACAAAGATCAATAGAGTTGCTCAAATATATCATTAACAATGATTTTTCCAATGAACTTGAACCTCCACTCTAAAGGCTTTCGGACCATTTAACAACAACCAAGTACTTTCCTCTAATGTGGCTAGTCCATATAGACCTTTCCTGAGGGGATCACTGAAGACTAGGTGTTGTAACATTATGAAGAAATTGGATGGCACAGAGCTGTCAAACAGTGTAGCATCTGGAGTCTTAAAGACTTGCAACCATTGCAAGCTGTCACTGCTAGTCCCTCTAGAAGACAACCTGTGTGATCATAGGATTTTTAAAATTTAAAATTTATGATCAAGAAAAAAAAATGTAAAAAGCCTCAGTGCAGAGGCATTAGATTTGCATGTAAATTGCTGTTCTTAGGTTTCATAGAGTTAACTGAAACTCATAGCAATCCTGTGAACTTGCCCTATCCTGTGCTATTCTCAAGGTCTCTGATAAGCTTCCTCTCAATGTTGCAGTCATTGTGTCAATTCAACTTGTTGAAGATCTTTATCACTTTTTCTCACCCTCTACTTTTCCCAAATGATGTCTCCCCTCTCCCAAGAACTGACCCTCCTCATAATGTACCCAAAGTATTTGAGATAAAATTTCATCATCCTTGCCTCTAAAAAGCACCCTGGTTATATTCCTCCAATATAGTTTTGTTTGTTCTATTGGCAATAGGTTTGTCTAAATCTGTAGCCTGAGCTCCACCATGGATTATATGTTATAGGCCTATTGCTGCTGAATTCTTGCATCTAGATGTCTCACTTTAACTCCTTTAGCGATCTTAGTGTCAGTCACAAATTTTTGTGATCTTTAATTCCTGATTCTACAACATATGAATATGTCCTGTTTTATGATCTGGTGGATCAGCCCTTTTCCCTGTCTAGTGATAGATATTTTCCCCATTTGAGCCATCTCTCTCTCAGTAAACATCACCTATTTTAATAAATAAAGAAATAAATTTGCTTCATAGAGAAGTTGTTTTAATCTAAATTTATACATAAAGAAACTGAAGCTATGTGAGAGTAAGTCATTTTATTCAAATATTACAAAGTTAATAACAACCTCAGGATAGAATGGCGTTTAGGGCTCTTGTACATAAGGTCGCTATGAGTCGCAAATGACTCGATGGCACATAACAAAAACAACAATAACAACCTAGACTTGAATGAAGCTAGCATCCATCTGTTCTAACAGGTTTTTTTTTTCCTTTGAAATTATGTATACCAATGTGACAGAGTAGAACTTCCCCAAGTGGTGGTTTGTTTGTTTTAAAATTTTATTGTTGAGTGAAAGGTTACAGAGAAAATTGGTTTTCCAGTCAACAATTTGCACACATTATGTTTTGTGTTGTTTGCAATCCCCATGTTAAAACAACACTCTTTGTATTTCTTCCCCGTGCAGTTAACTCTTTCATTATAGAGTTGCTTATCTAACTGAACCATCTTTAAATCTTACTCTTTGGCTATTTTCCTAAAATAAAGATTGAGTCATGCCATTTCTTGTCTAAAAATGTTCACTGCCCATCTCGTCTAAGACCTTGAGAATAAATTTACAATTCTTACAATATCATATAAAGCATTTCTTAACCTGGCCCCAGTTGACTTTCCAAATTTAGCTGTCTCAATTTGTTACCCACCAAGAATCAGCTCAAATGCCACATTTTTTTTACAGCTCTCTAATCATAATTGAATCTTTGTGTACGCTGAGGGCAGGTAGTGCACAATGTGTCAGAATGCCAAGCGAAAATCAATGGTTTAAACCCACCAGCTGCTCAGAGAAAGATTAGAACCTCATCTCATAAAGATTTACAGCATTAGAAACATAATGAAAGTAGAGAGGAGTCAAAATAAACAAGAAAACGATGGGTCTTGTGTTTCTAATTATAATTTATTAGGAGTCTGGACTGGTTAAAACCCTCAGCCTCTAACCACTAAGTTGATAGTTTGCACCTGGTAGGCATTCCATGAGAAAAATATGGTTGTCTCTTTTTGTAAAGACTTATGAAACTTTAATCATTTGAGAAGCTTGACACTGTGAGGAAAAATGTGGCATAAGGGCCGGAAGAAGACTCAACAATAACCCATGTTCCGTAAATAACACAACTTTGCTTGCTGAAAGTGATGAGGACTTGAAGTGTTTGTTTCAGAAGATTAATAAATGCTGAGAACATCTCAACATCAAGAAAACAGAAATTCTTCCCACTGGAATGAAATTCAATATCATGAAAGATGGAGAAAAGATCTAACTTGCCAATAAATTCATCTTACTTAGATCCACAATTAACACACCTGATACCAGCATTCAGGAGATCTGGAGATATGTTGCACTGGAAAAGTCTTTAGTCAAGGACTTGAAGAGCAATGGTATAAGTTTGGGGACTAAGGTATACCAGATTCAGGCCATGGTCTTCCCAATCACTTTCTCTGCATCTGAGAGCTGGACAGTGAATAAAGACAACAGAAAACTAATTGATGCCTTTCAGTTTTGGTGTTGTAGAAGAGTACTGAACAAACATATGAGTCTTGGAGAAAGTTTAGCTAGAGTGTTCCTTGGAGACAAAGATGACAAAGCTTCATGTTACATATTTGGGCATGTTGTTTGGAGAGGCTGTTCCTTGGAAAGGGACAACATGCTTCAAAAAGTTGAGAGTCAGCAAAAGAGAGGAAGATCCTCAACCAGATTGATTGACACAGTGAATATTGCAATGCACTTGAGTACATCAGAGATGATGGTGAGGGCACAGGATAGTACAGGGTTCATATCTGTTGTTCTTAGGGCTGTTATGAGTTGTTCTCAATACAATGACACCTAAAAACAACAATAGAGCAGCTCAACTATGTTGTAAAAGATTGCTATGAGTCAGAAATTATATATTAGCAGTGGGGTTTAGTTTGATTTTCAATAGTTCATTAGATTTTTGTGGTATTATTGGTTTCTTGTTCAACATGGCCTTCTTAGCCATAGACTGCCTTTCACCACATGAGTGAGAAGGAACTTGAAATAGAATGTGTGTAACCCAGTCATTTTGCTATTGATTACTTTTTATCATCTCACCAAGTTTAAACTGAACCAGCAAACTCAGGAATCTCACTGTTAGCAAGAAAGAAGCGGCAGAGAGTACAATGCTATCCTGTAGAGGCAGAGGTTTCTGAGCAGGTTAAACCATAGCCAGAGCCAGGGACACCTAGCCAAGAGTGCTGGAGGACAGAGAAGAGATGCTATAATTGGCAAGCTTAAAGGAATATTTTAACAGTGACCTACGACAGAAAACTGAAGCCTGAAGTGTGGGTGAGCAGTTTGCAAAGCTGTTCTGAGTGAGAAATTGCATCATATTGACAACCTGAATTGTACGATCATTACAATGAATTGGTGTTGGAATGAATAGAAGAAGCAGGTGTAAGAGTGTGGAGGCCATGTAGTCTTATGTGAATTGGGTTTGTGTTGTCAATGTTTCCAGTGGGGATTGTTCCCCTTTCTGATGTTAAAGAGGTCATGTTTGGCCATCCCTATGTTATTATTACTCTTAATACAGCTTCATAAGATAGCTAGTTATTAGGATGACCATATCCTCTCTTGGATATGCAATTAAATTATTTTTTTAAAAAAGCGAATGTTAGTTTCTGTTTCATTGCTGTATTTCCATGGTGCTTTGTTGTCTACTCATAGGACATAGAAAAAGTTGAATAAATACATGCATGAATGTTGCATAAAGGCATTTGTTTTATTTTTTTTTCTTTGAATATAAATATTCCAGTTTCTGACTGGTCTATCTTAACCACATGTCTGAAGTACATGAGACAAAGTTTCACTATCCTTCTCCTCAGGAAGCTGCTTCCTTGCCTTTTCCCCTAGACGGAACTGTTTGTTCTTTTAGCAGTCCAGAGGATACTCAGTACTCTTCTCCAACATCACACTTCAAAAATATTGATTTCCTTCTGTCATTCTTGTTCATTGTTCACTTTCAGATACATAGGAAGTAAATGAAAACAGCATGGCCTGCATCAGGCACACTTTAGTCTTTAAACTGATATTGTTGCCTTTTAGAACACTTAAGTTTTTTGATGGCAAATTTTCCTAATGCAATATGTCGTTTTATTTCTTGATTGTTACTATGGAGGTTTATTATGGATCTAAGTAAAATGAAGTCATTTACAACTTCAATATTTCTCCATCTTCATAATGTTTCCTTTTAGTATAGTATTGAGGATTTTTGTCTTCTTGATGTTGAGTTGTAATCTATACATAAGATGTCATCTCTATATCCATCATCTTACATTAATTGCTCAAGTGACAGATTGTATACATATGGAGAAAGTGTTCAAACTCTTATGCACATATTTCCTGATTTTAAACCATAACATGTTCCTTTCTTCTGTTCAGAAAACTGCTTGTTGGTTTATGCACAGGTTTCACATGCCCCAAATTAAGTATCTGGGATAACTATTCTTATGAAGAACATAATATAAAAGTGTTCTTAAATTACCTCCTAATGTAAATAGACATGTAGATGCTACAGTGTGGTTTAGTGAATGCATTTTAATGAATGAGGGCGTAAGGTCAACTTAGAATCATTTGAAAGACGTTTTAGCTGCAGAGTTATGTACGTAAAAATAGTTCAGTGATTGAATTGTGCTTTTATTTTGCTTCTCTATCAAAAGTCTTAGATAAATCATCATGCATTATGTGTGTTTATTTCCTATAAGTAGGTTTATTACTAATTTAATCATTGGACCTTTTCCTTTCTCTGTACTCACCCTTTCGGTGTCTCTCCCAGTTACATGGCTTTTAATGATGTTTACACACTGATGATCTTTTAATCTATACTATTAAAGCCCCAGATCCATATATCCAAATGTCTATTGACATTGTTGTTGTTGTTGTTATGTGCCACAGAGTCACCTGCGACTTATAGCAACCCTGTATACATTAGCTCTGAAACTTGCCCTATCGTGAGCAAATCTCATCATCTCCAATAGACCTAATCTCATTTCTCCAGTCACTGAGTCAATCTATCTCACTCTGGATCTTCCTCTACTGCACTGTCCCTCCACTCTTCCAAGCATGATGTCTCTCTCCAGGGACTGGTCACTCCTGGCCATGTGCCCAAAATATGTGAGGCAGAGCCTCAAAATCCCTGCTTCTGTGGAGTAACCTGATTTCACCCTCTCCAGGACAGATCTGTTTGTTCTCCTGGCAGTCCACGGTATGTTCAACACTCTTCTCTAGTACCACAACTCAGAGGCATAAATCTTTCTTCTATCATCCTTAGTTTTAGGCTTCTCATAAATAAGATATATACCCAAATGTCTGAGCTCTCCATCTTGCCCAAATTTTCTTTTTCCTCAAACTATAATCAGCAATTTATATTAATTCCATTTTAAAAAATATACCTCTAATTTGACCATTTATTGGCTTTGGAATGGCATCTTGTACAGAGTACTCATCTAGATAACTGTGATCGTCTCCTAATTGAGCAGTTTCCTTCTTCCATCCTTGTCCACACACTCTATTTTCAGTCTATTACTCATAATAAATTTAATTTTAAAACTAATTATACCACATCACATTTTTGCTCAAAACTCTTCAGTAGTTACTTGTTTAACTGAAAATAAATCTAGAATCTAAAAATATCATGCAAAGTCCTATACAATCTTCTTCTTGTCATTCTCCAACTTTATCTCTGACTAATTTTTACTCACACAGTAAGTTTTCTTTGTATTGTTTCTAGCTATATCTTGAACAACGGAACTTTTGAACTTCCTCTATTCTCTATCTAGAATCCCAAGATATTTTCAAAGTTGATTACCTTGCTTCCTTTCCCCCCCAAATTTATAAATTTTAAAAATATTTTTATTGGTTTTCATACAACAATTCCTTTACATTATAGGCCTTTGTTCCTTTAGATAAGCTTACAACACACATTCAAGATAACTCTTTCCTATTTTTCAGAGGTTAGAATATCTTTTCAGTTCTAAGGTGGCCTTCAAAGTGGAGTTCCTTCAGAAGTCCTTCTCTTCTAAATCAACTTAAATTTGGAATTCTTTGAATACAAGAACATCCACATATCTTACATGCTTGCTTGGCCAAGTGGAGGTAAGTGCCTCAAAGATTCTAAAAAAATATGCACACCATCTGAATTAGAAAATATAAAAAAAAAACACCTTAAAAAAGTATGTACATCAATCTCGTTGCCATTGAATTAGAACTAGTGGCTTTTCAGATTGCTGTAAATCACTTGGGAAAAGATTGTTCATTTTTCTCCCCTGAGTTGCTAGTGTCTTTGAAGTGCCAGAGAGGTACCATTGTGAGTTAGCAGCGTAACTCCCAATGGAATCTGCCTCCAGAGCTCCTTATGAAGACAACAATTACCTTAAATAATTTTTGTAATAAGTTAGTTGTCAAAGTAAATATGTAAAATTAACTTGACATTGAAATGTTATCCTTCCATTTCCATTCCCTCCCTGTATCATCAGTGCTTCAATCTTACTGATGACTTTAATTCTTGTCCTCCCATGAGTACCTTACTAGAAAACATGCTTATTTGTAGGCATTTGGATAAAATGTAGAGTAGGAGTACATTAAGCAGGAAAATGCTCTAAAACTACCATTTCTGGGTGGACAGTCAGGCTTAACTTGTATCCTTTTGATCTCAACATTTTTATTCAAGCCCACATAAACCCAGAAACATCAGAAAAGATGTGCAATCAAAACTTTCATAAGAAATTGCCTTTCTTACTCTCTAAAGCTAATGTTGAGTTTGAGCATATCACAGATCATGAGGATGGTTCAGGATAGAACAAGGCTGGCACTTCAGGGTTCACAGAGTTCCTATGAGTCACAGGCAATTTAACAGAACAAGAACATTCTCTAAAAAGTGTAGTCCAGTGGCTTAGTAAGTTAAGGAAGGAAGGCAAGAAGGCAGGAAAGAAGACAGGAAGGTAGGAAGGCAGGAAGGCAGGAAGGCAGGAAGGAAGGAAGGAAGGAAGGAAGGAAGGAAATCAGGGCAGGACAGGTGAAGATATGGGAGGCTGCAGTCCTTGACCTTCTACAGCAAGCTCTTCAAGTCCTCCTCAGTTTCAGCAAGCAGGGTTGTGTCATCTGTACAACACAGATTGTTGATAAACCTTCCTCCAAAACTGCTGCCACACTTCTCCACATATAGCCCAGCCTCCTGGATAATCTGTTCTGCATATAGGTTTCAAAGTATGGAAATAGGAGCAAGCCCTGATGTACACCTTTCCCAATTTTGAACCATGCAGTGTTTCCTTACTCTGTTCTGACGACTGCCTCCTGGTCCAAGTATAGGATGTGTCTTAGCACAATCAAGTGTTCTGGGATTCCCATTCTTCTAGGGTCAGCCACAGTTTGTTATGATCCACACAAATCAAATGCCTTTACATAATCAATGAAACATAACTTGTGCAATTTATTGCCTCTGAAAATCTGATAATCTATTCTGCATATAGGTTGGAAAGGTATGGAGATAGGACACATCCCTGTAGTACACTCTTCCCAATATTGAACCATGTAGTGTTTCCTTACTTTGTTCTAACGTCTGCTTCCTGGTCCAAAATAAATAGTTTTCAAAATTAGATAATATTTTGAGAATTTTGCATTTTCCAAACTATTAAATGTTTGAAATGATGAAATTTTAATTTATTTTTGCCAAAAGGATATGCATTTTCATCCCTTTTTTAGCAAAATACATTACAAATTATGTCTACTTTCTATAAAATGTTCTTTGTATCTTTTTAAATCTTTGGCCTTTCTAATCAACATGAAATCATTTAGATCCAGATGCTACTTGTATTTTCTATACATATATGTTTTGTTGTTGTTGTTATGTACTGTCAAGTCAGACTTGACTCACAACTGACCTTCCAGTGGATTTTCAGAGTCACTAAATCTCACAGGATTAGATTGTCTATCTTGCTCCCACGGGGTCGCTGGTGGATTTGACCCAGTTTTCTTCTGGTTGCCAGCACATTCCTCAACACTAGGACACCTTATGAATTTGTATACATACATACAAGTTCTGATCCTATGGTACACAAAACCAATAATACATATACATATATGTGTACATACATGTATACACTATATACACACATGTATGTATGTGAATGACTATACATATGTATGTATATAAATATATGTAGTTATGTGTAACTATATATTGTATGTGTGTGTATATATCTATATCTGAAAATATACAGATATATACACACAACTGTCTCCAGTTTAGAAGCACATGTGTGAAGCTGTTGGATCCTGGAGGGTGGGTTCTTCTTGTTTGGTTGAGGGTCAGGTGTGGACTGTAAGGTTGTTTTTATTTTTTGATAATCGTTTGTGAGCTGATTGGATTTGTTGGATTTGGCTAATTTATTGGATTTGGATTTAGCTATGAGATAGAAGCTTCTTGTTTCGAGACAATCAGAACTTGTTGGGCGGGCCTGTGCTTTAAAAGTTGGATGGGACCCCCAGCTAAGTCTCCAGTTTAGAGGCTCATGTGTTAAGTGGTTGGATTCTGGAAGATGGCTTCTTCTTGTTTTGGTTGTGGGTCAGGTACAGACTGTTTGGTTGTTAGTTGTGTTTGGAATGAACATTCTTCTAAGTGGTACAACACTGGTCTGTCAATTCACTGTACTGAGGTAATTTGGAGTTACTTTGATGCTGAATGCTGTGCCACTATTTTGTCAAATGCCATAATGGTTACCCATAGTGGACAGTGTTTGCTGGAGCTCCCAGATTAAGATAGGCTTGGAAGCAGGAGTAACATCCACTTCCTAAACAAGATGCCTCTGGAAACTCTATGAACTTAGAGAAATTACAATAGTCATAGAACAGGGTTCAGGTCTTTTGTACATAGGTCACAAAGAGTCATGCTCAACTCGACAACCCTTAACAACGTATCAACTATCAGAAGTTCAACGTTAATAGAATCCTTTCTCTCCCCACATAAGTACATCAGGATTAATCCAATTAATATTATCTAGACTTTTCACATTAAAAAAAAAAAAGCAAAACACTATAGAGGATGCTAAGCAATTAGTTCATATTCCAAAAATTAGTAGATTGGAATACCAGTTGTTCATTAGAATAAAATGTTGGAAACACAGCAAACAATCAAGAGGTTTCCTGGACTTTATCTCCTTTTAAGTACAAATTATAAACACTGCTGACTCACTAGTAAAAGTAGATTTCATAACTCTAATGGCTCAAAATTGCATCTCTAAGCCAATATCAGAAACCATTCCCTTAAGTTTTTTTCTTTTCTTTTTTTTTTTAAATACTATTGAGCTGTAATGGTAATGAATACTCACAAACCACAATTGGGATATTCACAAATACTAAAGTGCATCTAATAATTCATTTAGACAGATGCCAAATGGAACCTTTTCCATGTTTCCAGGCATTATAATCAAGCATGTTACTTATTATTACCAGCCATTTTACTTGAAAAGAGAAAGAATATAAGCTGGTGAAATATGTACAGGTGCTTTTCACATAAAGTAGATTGAATCTCTTCGGTGACATTCTTATAGACAGATCAATCTATAAGAAGTAATTCAATCAGCTGGTCCCTATGTTTTACCACAAAACAATTTCCTCCATAATTTCTGTGCTTATTGGCTATTTCAAGATTTGTAGAGTGTTGATGGAATTTAGATAATGTTACAGAGTTTAGATAAGATCATAGCATTCTAAATGTAAAAGGAAGCTTTGAAGCTACTTGTCTGCTTGCCCTTAAAATATTATTCTGTTTGACTTCTCAGAATAAAGTATCTCATTGGAAAATTTCAATGAAACCATAGCCAATAATAGTTTAAAGCCTATTAAAGGCATGACTGGATTGTGGTGAGAAGTAAAAATACATCCTCAGTTTCCAGGAAGTTCATAACTTGCATTGATGAAACAAAAGCAAAACTATGACTCGTTTAACTCACAATACAAAGTTAATATTTATGAGAGAATTTTTTTATCATTTATTTTTACTGGGAGAATATTCTTAAGAGTTCAACTTCTCATATCTGTAAACCAGAATATGTAATACAGCTAAAATATTAATTCATTTGCTTTTCCTGTAATACAGGTTTAATATAAGTGTACAATACCTATGTGCCTCTATGCCATGTATTTTATTCAGTATAATTTTTTCTATGGAGAGAATATAAACTTGCATTGTACAGCCACACAGATGATAAACTTCACAATCCAGTGGTAACTACTCACTGGGACGTGAGGTGAGTGAAATCCCTTGGGTTAGTGCAATGTGATCATTTGAGCAAAGGTATATTAATATAAACAAAACTTTTGCCATTGAGTTGAATGTGATTTATGGCAGTTCTATATATATATATGGTTAGGACTTCTCTATTAGGTTTTCTTGGCTAACATCTTAGAAAAACTAATATCCAGATCTTTCTTTCTTTCCACAGAGTGACTGTATGGTTTAGAATCATTGAATTTTTTACTTAGTAGCAAAGAGCAAATCATTTGCACCATTAAAAGATTCCCTTCTAATTATACACATTGTTATTTGGCCCACCTGTTCATACAATACTACTCATATTCAGAACAAATGTTACAAATAGCAGTCATGTTTAAGCTGTGTCCTTACACAAAAAGAATTAAACATGTAAGTGGCTGTTTATGTGTTTTTGTTACAGGTGTTTGGGAATTGCTAGAGCCTGAATAAGATTTCCTTTTCATTAAAAGTAAGATCATGAATGAATTCCAAAATCTCTGTAGATGTTCATTGAAATGAAAAAATAACTAAATTAATAAAAAAATAAAGTACAAACCCTTAAAAAATAAAAAAGTAAAGAAAAAGTAAGAGCATATGGTTCACAATTATTGCTTTCTTTTTAGTTCATTCATATTCTACCTACCTGTCTATCTATCATCATCTATCTAATTTGAGTATCTATATGAGAGACAAGACACCACATAGCAGTACCTTTTCATGTCTTTTGTTGTTGTGATGTTGTTAGGTGCCACAGAGTTGAGTACCATAGAGTCATAGTGACCCTATGAACAAAAACCTTAAATCCTGTTCTATCTTCTGCCATCCTCACCATGCTGATATACCTGAGCCCATTTCTGTAGTCACTGCGTAAATATATCTCCATGAGGGTTTTCCTCTCACTGACTCTTCCACCCTTCCAAGCCCAATATCCTTTTCCAAGTAATAGCCTCTCCAAACAACATGTCTCCTAGCAATATATCCAAAGTATATAGGACAAAGTTCTGTCATCTTTGCCTTCAAGGAGCATTCCAGCTGCAACTATTCCAAGACATTATTTTTTAAATTGTAGGTGTTAATTCTTTAATTTTAGAAGATTTACTTGATGAGAACTATTCTAGGAGATGATGAAATAAAGTGAACTTTTTCTGTTCTTAAGGTATTTTTTAAAGTGTCTTTTCCGTCCATTTCCTAAGTATTATGTAGCAGATATGAGAAAACATAAGTAACAAAATGAGATTATTTTTTTTAAAAAAGCAACACCAATTTTAAGCACTATCTGCCAAATTATCTTACTGGCTGAAATAAAATCAATGCCTTTAAGTTGTGGTGCTAGAGACAAGTATTGAACATATCATGGACTGCCAAGAGAACAAACAGGTCTATCCTGGAGTGTAAAACCAAGCTGTTCCCTAGAGACAAGGATTTTGAAACTCTGCTGAACACTGTTTTGGCATATAGCCAAGAAGGGCCAGTCTTTGAAGAGACATCTTGCTTGGACGGGTGGAGGAACAGTACAGAAGAAGACCCTGAATGAGATGGATTGACCTAGTAACTCGGTACTGGGGTTAAGTGCATCAGAGACAATGACATTGACTCAAGATAGGGCAGAATGCAGAGGTATTGTGCATAGTGACAGTCTGAATCATAGGTGACTCCATGGCACATAACAATAATAACAACAGTGGCTTGCTTGTTACTGTGATGTTAGAAGCTATGTAACCAGAACTCAAATAGTAGCAGAACCAGAAAGAATCAGAGTTTCCATAGTAATAGAGAGACAAAATAGAAAATCTGACAACCTAAGAGAGAAAATTAGTCCACCAAAAACTTTGGATCACAACCTGATATTATCTATGCAGTTGATGGAAGATTAATTCCTTAGTTTAGAAACAAAAAAAATACAAAATCCTGTTTGCCATCAAGTAGACTTCAATTTACAGAATCCCAGAAGACAAGGTAGCATTTCCCTTAAGGTTTTTTAAGACTAGAAATCTTTATAAAAGCAGACTGTCAAATCTTTTCCCCATAGAGTGGCTGGTGATTTTGAACTATTGACTTTGCAGTTACCAGCTAAATGCTTAATCATTGCACCACCAGGATCTCTTCCTCTCTAGAGAGCAGAAAACAAGACATGATGGTTCAGGGTCATGAATGTCTCTCTGAAAGGACGAGAGGTGGTGAAAATAGCACTTACCATCCCAGAGTAGAGAATAACACTCATCATCCTAGAGTAGAAACCTGATAAAAAGCCCTGTAGTCCAGCCCCATGGTGGGTGCCTCTAGAGACATACCAACAGGAAAAGGTTCATTTTTCTTTCTTGGTTCACATGCTTTGCTCATAGTTGTGGCACCAAGAATGAGGTTTAATAGGGAAGTTTGAGAATGGAGGAGGCAAAGAATATCACCTAATGCAAATCTATGTGCCCTGCTGTTCCAAGGCACAACTCCTCAATTAATCCAGCCTCTGGTTTCAGTTCAGCAGTTAGATCCAAATCATCTAGCAAGATTTGCCTCAGAGCAGTTATACCAGTTTTTCCTTCAAGCATCTAGCAAGAATGGCAAAAACCTTTTACTGTGGGATTTATCTCAGGCCTCCTCTGGTTACACCTTGTCAGAGCTTCTCACAGCAATGCCACAGTCTCTCCACCACCATCACCATAGTCTTGCTACCAAGTTCTCATCAACAAGGTCTTTTTCCAGTCTCCCTCAAGTCTTGCTCTCCTCAAGTCATGCTGCTCAGTGTGCAAAGCATTTTCTCTCTTATCCTAGTCTCACAGCTATTGAAAATTTATAAGACCATGTATCTATAATTAAGGTAGCTGAACATCAGAGATAGCTAAATGTAATGACTAAAAAGAGCCAACTTTTACACTAACACCACACTCCTTAGTGTTGCTGTTAGGTGTCTTCAAATAGAAGACATTCAAATTCCACAGTGCCCAAGGCAAAGATATACAGCATACTTGTAATAATGAAGCTGGCACAGGATCTCACAACATTTCCTTATTTTCCAAAAGGTCACCATCAGTCAAAGGCAACTGTGTGGTAATTAATAGCAGCAATAAAAAGAACTTAGGAGATTTGAAGTACATATCCTCATGTAAATGAGGAAGACTTAAAGCCCAAAAACGTCTTACCACAAGGAAAGCAAATGCATTATACGGCATAGAATACATTGTAAGTAATTAGAATTGTAATTCAACCTTCATTTTAAAGTTAAAGACATTCACTAGCTGTGTGTATCAATATTAGATTTGCTTTTGAGAAACTTTTGACTTATGAAAACAAATCATCACAAAAATTTATTGTCTTTGTTTTTTACTTAAAGAACATTATGAACTAAAAAGTAACACTCAAAGTGTCTTTATTCATGAATATTATTTCAGGAGAGCGATATCATTCTCATGAATATAGAAGATCTAATGTAAGAAAGTGCCTATTTTTGACAATGACGTGTTAACATTCTCCCACGCTCCACTTTCACTCCTTGCTTTCCAACTCTTCACCTCCCTAAGTTGTTTGTGTGGATTAAGTGTTTATACTAAGACTGTACCAACTCATTAGGCATGTTATAGAGGAGTGTAAAGCAGGAGGTTGATGTCATGCATACGTTTCTGGCAAAAAACAAAAAAAATAAAGAAACAAAAAACACCAAACACTTTGTGTTCTACAAAACTTCACATTAATAGCAATTGGGCTCATGGAAAAAATCATGAGTGGCCATTTATTAAACTATGTATCTTTGTAAATAAAGCACAAAACAAAACATTATTTTGACCTCAGGTGATAATTTGGACTGTACAGACCTGCCGCTTTCAGTGTGTAT
This sequence comes from Elephantulus edwardii, assembly GCF_000299155.1. NCBI lineage: Eukaryota > Metazoa > Chordata > Mammalia > Macroscelidea > Macroscelididae > Elephantulus > Elephantulus edwardii. Next base: position 2,415,203 of record NW_006399904.1, read on the forward strand.
GGGTTGACACAGCAGGTAATACAAATGTACAGTCAATTGAATAAGCTGCCCACACTTCAGAGGAGGTTGACAGGTGCTGAGAATATCCAAATTCCTAAATCTTGGAGTTACTAGGCTTGACATTAAGGTGGTCACAGGAGGCAATGAAACCTGTCACAGTAGATTGCTACAGAAAGTCATGGGTGCTTTTCCCCGGAGGTATACTTGAGTACACGCATCATTTTAAATATTCTTAAAACATGACCGAAAGCCCTTCTGTTTTTAGATCAGCCGTTTTTTACTTCTTTTGCTCTATTCCTTGAAAGTTATACTTCTTACTCTTGTTAGTCTAATATTATTTATGAATTAAAGTCACTAAGAAAAAAACTACTGCTTTCATATTAGACTGACTTATAAATTAGGAATGAGTTAATTTTCATTCCATAAATACACAGAATAGACCCTAATAATGGTTAAGTGCGTGACTTTTGGAGATGTACTATCTGAGATTAAATCTCACTTTTGCTATTTTCTAGTTAAGTGTGATGAGCAAATTACTTAGAATTTCAGTGCCTTAATTTCTAGTTTATGAACCAATAACATCACAGTCTATACTTCATAGGGTTGTTGTGAAAATCCAAAGAATAAATTAATTTAATATCCATAGAAGTACATTTGGTATATAGTTCTACGTTTAGTAAATTTTAGCTACAGAAATTATGTGCTCTCTCTGTATCTCTTTCTCTGGTGTGTGTGGCTGTGGGTGTATTTTTCTCATGCAGAAATCAATATAAAATTATAGTTGTGATAAAAGCTTGAAGGTAAATCACTAAAAAAGAACTGTGAACTGTACTTGGATATTTGATCTCATTTATAAAATGATGCAAGAAAGTGATAAATTATAATCTAAGTCAATGACATGTGCAAAGTCAGATGAAATAAGTAAGCAGATGTTTCCAAGGAAGTGAGAAGACATTGTTTGCTAATTGTCAAGAGCCTGAAATAATGTGATACTTTAGGAATCTGGAAAAATTAGTAAGAAATAGAATTTCTTGTAAACTGTGATTTTTGTTGTTGTGTACCATAGAGTTGGAACAACCTATAGCTGACCCTTCAATTGGTTTTCAGAGGCAATAATTGCACAGGTTATGTTTCACTGATCATTCAAAGGTGTTTAACTGTGGGATCATAACAAACTGTGGCTGACTCTGAGAAGAATGGGAATCCAAGACAACTTAATTGTCCTAATGCAAAATCCACACTTGGACCAGGAGGCAGTTGTCAGAACAGAGTAAAGAAACACTGAAAGGTTCAAAATTTGGAAGGGTATAATCCAGGGATGTGTCCTATCTTCATACCTTTTCAACCTATATGCAGAACAGATTATCCAGGAGGCTGGGCTCTATGAGGAGAAGTGTGGCATCAGGATTGGTGGAAGATTTATCAACAATCTGCATTATGCAGATGACACAATCATGCTTGCTGAAAGTGAGGAGGACTTGAAGCACTTGCTGGAGAACGTCAATGAATGCAGCCTTCAATATGGATTGAAGTTCAGTATCAAAAAGACAAAGATTCTCACCACTGGGCTAATTAGTAGTATCAGGATGGATGGTGAACAGATTGAGATTGTTAGCAGCTTTAGTTTGCTTGGCTCCACAGTCAACAATCTTGGCACCAGTAGCCAGGAAATTAAAAGATGTATTGCGACACAAAAGTGTGTTGTTAGGGACCTCTCCAAAATACTTAAAGCAATGGTGTCACTCTGGAGACTAAGGTGTGCCTGATCTAGGCCATGGTCTTTGCTATCACTTGTTATGCATCAGAGAGCTGGACAATTACTAGTGAAAAGAGAAGGAGAATTGATGCCTTTGAGCTGTGGTGTTGGAGAAGAGTATTGACTATACCATAGACTGCTAAGAAAATGAACAGGTTCACCCTGGAGGGGGTTAAACCAGACTGCTCCTTGGAGGTAAGGATTCTGAAGCTTCTTCTGACATACTTTTGACATGTTGCAAGGAGAGACCAGTCCTTAGAGAAGGATGTCATGCTTGGGAGGGTGGAGGGACAGCACAGGAGAGGAAGACCTTCCATGAGGTGGATTGATTCAGTGACTGGGATAAAGGGGGTAGGTGTGTAGGAGACAGTGAGATTGGCACAGGACAAAACAGGGTTTAGGGCTGTTGTACATGGGGTTTCTAGGAGTCACAGATGACACGACAGCACATAACAACAACAACAACAATTGTACAGGAGGAGATTCCCCATCCTTCTCCCACAGAGCATCTGGTGGCCATGAACTATGTACCTTGGGATTGTAGTGAAGCTTCTTGCCCCTAGGCCACCAGATCTCCAAACTATGTTTAGCATACTCTTTTTTAGTTATTTCTAAGTACTTGGGTTAATATTTAAGATAATTAACCAATATTTAGACAGGAGGTAGTTATCAGAACAGAGCACGGAAACACTGCATGGTTCAAAATCAGGAAGGTTGTATATCAGGGATTTACCATAGGGTTTTGTTAAAGATTTTTGCTTTTATGTTTATGAGACATGTTGATCTGTAGTTTTCATTTTTGGTAATATATTTTTCCTGTTTTGGTATCAGGGTTATGCTTGCTTCATAGAATTTCTCTGGGAGTGCTCCTTTTTTTTTAAATTTTGAAATAACTTAAGTAGAATTGCTGATAAATCCTCTCTGAATGTTTGGTAGAATTCAGCTGTGAAGCCATCTGGCCCAGGATTTTTTTTTTGTGGGGGATTAATTTTATGGTCTGCTCAATTTCTGCTTTTGTGATGGGTCTGTTCAAGTGTTCTGTATGTGACCATGTAAATCTTGATAGGGTCAGAGTTTTAAGGAATTTGATCATTACCTCTAAGATTTCAAATTTCCCAGAATATAGCTTTTCATAATATTCTGATATCATAGATTTAATTTCCTCTGGTTCTGTTGTCATGTCACTTTTATCGTCCCTTAATCAAGTTATTTGTGTCTTCTCTCTTATTTTTTTTTGTTAAGTTTCCCAATGGTTTGTCAATATTATTGACCCTTTAAAAAAACCCAGTTCCTAGTCTTTTGATGGTTTCAATTGTTTTTTTGTTTTCTACCTCATTGATTTCAGCTCTTGTCCTTATAATTCCCTTTCTTCTAGAAGTTGTTGGGTTAGATCGTCGTTCTTTTTCTATTTGATAAAGGTATTGAGTTAAATCATTAACTTTATTTCTTTCTTCATTTTTTATGTTTTTGCCTATTGCTATGAGCAGCCTCCTGAAAACTGTGTCAGCTGCATCCCAGAAGTTTTGATACATTATATTTTCATTATCATTTGTTTCAAGAAACTTTTCTTTCTTTTTTTTTCTTTATTTCTTCTGTAAACTAATCTTTTTCTAGCAGGATGTTATTTAACTTCCTCTTTGATGGCTTTCTAAGCTTTATCCTCTTGCGTTAATTTCTAGTTTTACGACATTGAGGTCTGAGAAGATACTTTGTATTATTTTAATGTTTTTTTAATTTGTTGAGGCTTGCTTTGCTCCCTAATAAGTGATCAATTCTTGAGAATGTACCATGTGCACTTGAGAATAAAGTCTCCATACCTTTTCAATTGTATACTGAACAGATCCCTCAGGAGGCTACACTTTATGAGGAGGAATGTAACATCAGGATTGGAGGAAGACTCATCAACAACCTGTGCTACACAGATGACACAACCTTACATGTTGAAACTGAGAAATCTGAGGCATTTGCTGAAAAAAATAAAGTACTGCAGCCTTAAACATGGATTGAAATTCAACATCAATTAAACAAAGATTCTCACCACTGAGCCAATTGGCAACAGCATGATAGATTGAGAAGAGATTGAGATTGTTAACAAATTCAGCTTGCTTGCCTCCACAACCACTACTCTTGGTAGTAGCAGTCAGAAAATCAAAACACAAATTATTTTGGTAAGATATGCTGTCAGGAACCTCTCCAAAATATAAAAGAGCAATAATGTCAGTCTAGGGACTAAGGTGCACCTGATTTAAGCCATAGTCTTAACAATTACTTGGTATGCATCAGAGTATTGAACAATGCCTAAGGATGATAGAAAAATCTATGCCTTTGAATTGTAGTACTGGATAAGGGTATTGCATATACCATAGACTGCCAAGAGAACAAGAACTTTTGTCCTAGAGAGGGTGAAATCAGGCTGCTCCTTGGAGGCAAGGAGTTTTGAGCTCCATCTCACATACTTTGGGCATGTAAGCAGAGGGACCGGTCTTCAGAGAAGAACATTAGGTTTGGAAGAGTAGAGGAACAGTCTAAGAGAGGAAGACCCTCTAGATGAGATGGATTGACTCAATGATGGGTAAGGGAAGTAGGTGTGCTGGAGGCAATTAAATTGGCTTAAGATAGAGCACAGTTCAAAGCTGTTGTACACAGGGTCTCTTTGAGGAGTATGCAAAGTGGTTAAGCAGAAGTTAGGATGTCGAGTGATTCTGTCACAGAGTCAATGAGGATGGGGTACTGAAATATATCAAAGCTCACATTAATCATATATACCAAGGACTAACCAAATGGTATTGGCTTCAGGGACAAGGAAATATTTGCGGAGCACTTTTGATCTAGTAATTACACAAAGAGAGATTAACGGAGCAATAAGAGAGGCAAGGATCACAAACAGAGGCCAGCTTTTATTTCAGCTATTATTAAGTACTTTCTATATTTTAATCTGAGGTCTTGGGTAGACATTCTTCACTGCTAATCTAAAGGGCACCTCATAAGGAAAACTTGATAATTTCTGAAAAATCAGCCACTGAAAACCTGTGTACTCATGTACCTGTCTGGGTTTCACTTTGACACTCATGAGGTTGCCAAGATTGATGATCTGTGGGACAGCAATGACACACTGGTATATTCTAACCCCCATTTGAACTCCAAGTGTAGACTTGTGCACAAATTTTTTTTTATTGGTTATATTTTTTTAAATTATTATTAAATTTTATTAGTTTTAATGAACATTTACAGAGATTTTGGGTTCTCATTCATTCATTGTTGCACTGTTTTCTCTACCCTCCTCCCCAGTTCGTTCATCTTCCCCCCTCTGAATGTCTGTTTTAATTGTCTTGTGCAC
>NW_006399904.1:2421580-2422183 GCF_000299155.1 Elephantulus edwardii
ACCAATTCCCATGAGGTCAGACATGCATGCTCCCTTACTTCTTTCTACTCATCCCAACACAAATGTGATTAGCTTACTAGGTCTAAAATCTGAAATGATAGCTCATAGACAACACAAAATGATATGAGGAAAGCCAGAAAGCAATAATTCAGGTTAGTATCAGGATAACAGGTGGATTGACACAGTGACTATTGCAATGGGCTCTTGTGTGTCAGGATGTGTGAGGATGGTGCAGGATAGAACAAGGGTCAGATCTTTTGTTCATAAGGTCACTATAAATCATAATCGACTCGATGGCACAATACAGGATACAACCAAGACAACTTCTGAAATGTGCTGCTGGCACCTCAGATTTGAGCCTTGAGGCTTTAGGCCAGTGTTATAAAGTTCTCAGTCCTGCCAATATTGGCTCTCCCCCAAAAGTTTTCGAACAAACTTGGGCAAAAGGCTTTTAGCTCTGATTCAATGCGTAAAGGTCCCAAAGTCACTTTATGTCAAGTCTCTGATTCTCTACTGTGTCTGCTACAGCAGCTGCTCCCATAAGCTTTTAGGTTGGTGCAAGAATCTCTGGCCCCAAAGGGTGTATTCTTTTTTTTTTTTTTT
>NW_006399904.1:2422569-2431957 GCF_000299155.1 Elephantulus edwardii
CCTCCCCCAGCTCCACTCCACTATGTAACCTTCACTCTAGACTCCAGTCATGACAAAAATACCTAATCACATATCCCTTTTAAACAGTTTCCTCCCTCATCTGTTTCAATGTCGGATACATTATTGAACCCATCTTTCTCAGTGTCTCCCCAACCACAAGGTCAGTCCTGTTTTAAAACAGTGGCATCATGCAGTATTTGTCGTTTTATGACTGAGATACTTCACTCAGAATAATGTCCTCCAGGGTCACCCATTTTGAATAATATTGCATGAGTTCCTTGTTTTTCAATGAAGCATAAAATTCCTTGTGTGAATATACCACAGCTTCTCTATCCATTTGTTGATGGGTACTTGGGTTGTTTCCAACTCCTTGCTATTGTGAACAGAGCTGCAATAAACATGGGTGTGCATATATCTGCTTGGATGTCAGATATGGTCTCTTTGGGTTATATTCCAAGTAGTGGAATTGCTGGGTCAAACGGTATCTCTATTTGCAACTTTTTGAGAAAGCGCCATATTGCCTTCCACAGTGGTTGCACCATTTTACACCAACAGTGAATAAGGGTTCCAGTTTCTCCACAACCTCACCAGCATTTGCTGCTTGCTGTTTTGTTAAATTTTACTATTCAGTCTGTTGTTTTAATTTGCATCTCTCTTAGAGCTAGGGATTTTGAACATTTCTTCATGTGCTTGTTGGCCATCTGAATGTTTTCTTTGGTGAAGTGTTTGTTCATATCCTATGCCCATTTTTTCTATTGGATTGTTTTCCTTTATCTTGTTGTGGTGTAAGAAAGCCATTTTAAAGATTAAATTATTCATATCACACTGTTGTTAAGTGTAGACAAATTTGAATCAACTCATACTTGACCCTCAAGCAGGTTTTCAGAGACTGTAAATTGCATGAAAACTGATTGTTCCTCTTGCCCTTCAAACAGCTGGTAGATTTTAACAACGTGCCTTTGGGTTGGCAGCATATCTCCCTATATACTGCGATACTAGAATAACTTATAATTGTGAAAGATATACACAATGTTAGCCTAAAAGTTGGCATTTTTCCCCATTACTGTTAGCATCCTCTGGTCTACAGGTACCTTAATTACAGACACATGGTCTTGCAAATAAGCATGGTTTTGCAAATCATCAACAAGCGTGGAACTAGGATAAGAGAAAGATTTATTTCCATACTGGGCAGCAAGACTTGACATGAGCAAGACTTGAGGGAGACTAGAGAAAGACTGTCTTGACAGTGAGACCTAGATGGCAAGACTGTGGTGATTGTGATGGAGAGACTGTAGTATCGCTGTGGAGAAGCTGTGTTAAGCTGTGAGCAGAGGAGCACTGCGATAAAAGCTACAGTTAAAACTGTTGCTCCTCTTGCTGGATGCTTGAAGGAAAAGCTGAGTAATTACTGCTTTGAGGCAAACCTTGCTAGATGATTTGTATTTTACTGATGAACTGAAGCCAGAACCTGGATAAATTGGAACTTGGGCTAAAACCTGACTTGTTTTGAGTGATATTCTTTGCCTCCACCTCTCTCTAGGAACTTGTTTGCTGTTGTTGTTGTTATGTGCCATTGAGTTTCTTGCGACTCATAAGACCCTATGAACAAGATCCCTAAAAGTTCTATCCTATGCCAACCTCACCATCTCAAAAACACTCATTCTCCCCACCCTAATTACAGAATTGATTCATCTAATCGATCCATCTCCAGGAACTTACTACCCTAATAAATCCCATTCTCAGTACCACAACTGTGAGTCTGTAATTTAACAATGAATAAACAAGCCTTTTGCTATTGGTGTGACCCTAGAAGCAGAGACTGGGCTACAGGGCTATTCATCTGCTCTCTGCTCTGTGTCAGTGACGGCCTGTGCTCTTTTTACTCCCCCTGACCCTTTCAGAGAGACATTCATGGCCCATTGCCCCCATGTCCTGTTTTCTCTTCTTTTGACAATGGATAAATTTTTATTTTAACTGGTGGAGAGGGGTGGGCAGGGAGAAAAGTGCGGCAATGAGCCACCACAGCTCAAAGGCATCAACTCTCTTTCTATGATCCCTAGTCATTGTCCAGCTCTCTGACATGTAGCATGAAATTGTCAAGACTACGGCCTGGATAAGGTACACCTTAATCTCCAGCCTGATGTCATTGCTCTTCAGTACTCTGAAGAGGTCCCTGACAGCTGACTTTCCCAGTAATTCATTTCTTGATTTCCAGGTTGCTGGTACAAAGAGTATTGATTGTGGAGCCAAGTGAACTAAAATTGTTAACTATCCCAATCTCTTCACCATGCATAATGATGCTGCCAATTGGCCCAGTGGTGAGAATATGTTTTCTTGATGTTAAGCTGCAATCCCATATTGAAGGCTGCAGTCCTTGATCTTCTGTAGCAAGCACTTCAGATCCTCTTCAGAGAGCAGAGTTGTGTCATATGCATGACGTAGATTGTTGATTAATCATCCTCTGATCCTGATGTCACATTCCTCTCATACAGCCCAGCATCCCTAACGATCTGTTCTGCATACATATTGAAAAGGTATGGAAACAGAACACATCCCTGGTAGACACCCTTCCTAATTTTGAACCATGCAGTGTCTTCTTCCTCTGTTCTGACAACTGCCTCTTGGTTCAAGTACAGGTTTAGCATAAGCGCAATCAAATGCTTTGGGATTCCTATTCTTCTTGGAGTCAGCCACAGTTTGTTGTGATAAACACCGTCAAAAGCCTTTGCATAGTCAATGAAACAGATAGACTTTCCTCTGCTACTCTACTTTCAGCCAAGATCCATCTAACATTGGTTATAATATCCCTAGCACCACGGCATCTTTTAAACCCAGTTTGTATATATGGCAGTTTTATGCTGACATGTTGCTCCAGTGGTTTTTGGATAATTTTCAGCAGAATCTTGTTTGCATGTGATATTAATGATATTGTTTGATATTTCCACACTCTGTCGGGTCATCTTTCTTCGGAATGGGAACAAATACTGATCTCTTCTAGTCAGTTGGCTAGGTGGCTGTCCTCCAGATTTCATGGCACAATTTCATGAGCACATCCAGGGCAGCGTCTGTTGAAATATGTCAGTCGGTATGCGGTCAACTCTTGGAGCCTTGTTTTTTTGCCAATTCTTTCAGAGCCCCTTGATCTTCTTCCTTCATCACCATAGGTTCTTATTCATGTTGTTTTATTCTTCTGTCAGCCAATTCCTTCTGGTATGGTGACACTTTATACTCCTTCCATCTTCTTTTAATGCTTCTAGGATCATTTAACATTCTACCCAAAGCATCCTTAAGTATTACCACTGTGTCATGAATTTGTTTTTTCAATTCCTTCAGCTTACAAAATGCTGAGTGAGTTCAGCCCTTTTGATTTTCTGACTCCAGCTCTTTGAACATTTCATTATAATTCCTTGCTTTGTCTTTCTGAGTAGCCCTTTGAAATTTTCTGTTCAGCTCTTTAATTTCTTGGTTTCTTCCTTTAGCTTTGGCTTCTCGGAGCTCTAACCAATATTTAAAGTCTCCTGTGCATACCATCAGGTGAAATCCATGTGTATAGCTTGTGTTTGTGATTGCAATAAATAAATAGAATTTTGTCATTCTATCTCCAGCCTCATTTCTGTCACCAAGTCCATATTTTACAACTATTGATCCTTCTTCCCTGTTCCCAGCTTTTGCATCCCAGTCACCCATTATTATCAATGCATCTTGAGTACATGTTCAATCAATTTCTGGCTGCAAAAGTTGGTAGAAATCTATTTCCTCCTCTTTGGCTCTAGTTGTCAGTGCATATAGTTGAATGATATTGGTATTCACTGGACTTCTTTGTATGCATATGGACATTAACCTGTCACTCACCACATATATTTCATGATGGATCTAGAAATGACTTTTTTAATTATAAAAGCAACCCCATTTTTTATCACCTTTTCATCCCTGGTATAGTAGATCATATGATCATCTGATTCAAAGTGACCCATGCCAAGCCATTTTACTTTGCCAATCCCTAATATGTCAATATTTATGTGTTCCATTTCTTTCTTAACAATGTCCAATTTTCCCCGCATTCTTTCTTCTCACATGCCATGTTCCAATCACTAGTGTCTGCTTACAACTGCTCCTCTTTCTTTGTGTTTCCATATCTGAGATCTCAGGCTCAATTGCCATGCCTGCTAGTCTGAGTATGCTCTATTGTACATAGGGTTTTCAATGGCCTGTTACTTTGGAAGTGGATGGCCAATCCTTCTTCATAGCCTGCCTTAATTCTTTTTTTTTCTTTAAATCGTATCTGACAGACAAACGTTTTATAGAAAGGAGCAGATGAAAAACATTTACCCAATTAGAGAAATAACTAATAGATTCAGTGTTGCTACCCATCCTTGACATGTGTGTTTTGACCCACCCCTTTTCCTACTCTATCAGCATTCCATTTTACTTCTGCCTACACCATTCAACACCTCTCTCCTTAAGTATATTATACAAAATTATAATCCTAAAGTAAGCCGAATGTTAACACACTAGCTGCATTGTAAAGAAACAAATTGTAACTGGGTCTTTTCACATATTGTGACAGACAAGATATTATTCTTGTCTCTGTACTTCAAAAGAAGACACACTTGTACGAATGTAGATTTATTTTTTTTTAAAAAAAGCAAAGCTTTCTGCCAGACCGAGGGTGTTTTTGGGGGGTGGGAGAAATGAACTGACCGATAAAACAGCAACTCAGCTTAAGTGACCTGTGGATCATCGGTAGTACCTGAGAATGGTCCTGAACAATGTATTCACAGCGCTTTCGTTTTTCTCAGTCCTTGGTGGGAGTGAGGGAGGAATAAACTGGGCAAAGCAAAAGAGCCCTGGATCATTGAATTGATAACTTTAATTTCTGCTGTTGGCTGTTAATAATATGGATTATTTATGTTTATAAATGATACAGATCTGTTTACAAGGTTTGTAGATACTTTTTTTGTTCCTGTTCATAGATGGGAAGCTTCCTTATAACTGATGCAGAGAAAAATTCGTCCTTCAAATACTGCTGTATTTTCAAGAAAAATGTGGGGGGAGGAGGTGTTTCTATGGAAACTGTCCTAAATTTTTGCCTACAATTTACCTTGTTAAATATTGTAGATAAATTGCTAATACTAATAGCCAAAGAGATAACACTAATGCTTTGTTTAAAACAAAACAAAACAAAAAACTTGAGCAGTGGTGTTCTAATGAAGTTATGGCATCTGTCCTAATTAGTTTCTTAAGTACATTTACTACTTAATGGTTTCGAAATAACTGTTTAATTTTTAAAAATTTTGGAAAAACTTGCTAATAACTTTTGTTCAGAATTTAGTAGATTGTTTAATGCAGGACATCAACTACATAATGAAAGATGCTTGAAATGCTTTTGTTATTTCTGACAAATCAAATTAAATCAAACTATCAAACTACAAGAGAACCTTAGTCCTTTTTGTTTTTTCTAAGTATGTTAGTTCAGTGATGTCTTGGTGACTGTGAGTGAACTGTGTTGATTTTTTTTCTAATAAATCTTTAGGAACCTTCTTACAGCATGAGGGCTGTTGGCATTTTGAAAAAGGTTAATAAATAGAAGCACATATGTTTTCCTTTTGTTTTTGAAACTTGTTTGTAAACAAATGAATATGCCCTTTTATTAAATAAAAAAAAGATACACTTTTTGAGTTATGATTGTTGTTATGTATTGTTGAGTCAGCTACAATTCATAAGGAAAAAGTCTTAGTCTTGAGTTAAATACTCAGTCCAGCAGTCTCAGGCCATCTGTACATTAGATGAATGGAAATTGCAGATTCCTAGATTTATTAACTCTAGCTCTTTGATCTAAACTTTTCTTAAATATAGTTCTGAGAGCTGAATAAGAAATAATCTGTAAAAGGATGATTCATAATATTAAACAATTATGAATTATAGATAATGATATTGAAATTTGGAGTTCTTGTGAGGTGAATATTTTTTTAAGAATGTCATGATTTCTTTTAAAAGAAATACTGCTGCAAGATAACTAAGAGTTATTAATTCTAAAAGAAACCCTTATCAAAGATAATAAAATAATTTTGCCTTTAAATGTGATTATTCTAAAACTTAAATTTGCAAAAATATTCCTTCTTGATGAATTCTATCTTACACATATGCTGTAAAGTATCAGAGCAGCACCTTCCATCCTTTGTGCCTTAACAACTATATCTGGAAACACAAGTAATTAAGCAGGGATTCCATTTTGATGTGAGTATTTGAGGACCTGATGGAGACTAGAGGCAAAAGCCCAAATGGTACTTGAAAACTTAAATCTAGGTTGAATTGTTTTCTTCACCTCACTGATATTTCTTCGTACATGCAGTCATTCTTTTTTAAAATGTAATTTTACCAAATATTAAATAAGATTGACAGACCTATAAAGAGGAATTCATTTCATCTTAAGTTTGTCAAGTAGACATATTGTTAGGGGCTACCTAGTCAGAATCAACTCATTGGTGATCTCCAGTGGGTTTTCAGAACTTGTATGTGGAAGAATATAGCTCAACTTTCTCCTGTGGAGCTGCTGGGGGGATTCAGACCACTTGTCTTTAGTTTGGCACCCTGACTCTGATTATCCACTAGACCACCAGACCTCCCTATAGAACAAATGTTGCCTAATCTATAAATACAGATGTAGCTACAGATACTGATTTTGAGAGTACTTTCACACTTTAGAAAGCACTTTTACATGTGTTGCTTTTAAATATGTGAGTGAAAAGTATGCGATAAGGGTACACTAATAACAAATACGTGCATAATACTATTTCAAGTAATCTTCACAGTAATGTTGTTTAGTAGATAGTATTATCATACCTGTTTTACACATAAGCATAAACTCAAAATTACTTGATTTTGTAGAGTTCACAGACATTGTTTAAAACTCTAACCTGGTTTTCTGGTTCCAAATTTCAAGTTATTTTTTTTAAGAGAAAAAATTATTTCATATTGGTTTGCATACAAAATTTGTACACACAGTCTTTTATTTGCACTGTGTTTAATAGGATAATTACTACACATTGTATTTTATAAAATTAATCACTATTAATATAGACACTCCATTACTCTGTCTTTTCAGGTCCCCACTGTATCTTCCCTAATTCCTTCACGCCCCTCCCTTTGCTCACCAAACTCTGTGACCTCATGACTTCTGCCTTTCCTCACAACAGCCCTTTGGATCCCTCCCCTTTCCCACTTGCACTTTCACCCAATAATTATTCAATTTTTACAATAATGGTGCTATGCAGTCATGTCCTTACAAGGCTGAGTTAACTGCTACTGATGAAAGATAATATCCCATTGTGACTTTTATTTTAATTTCTCTTATTGACAATGATTTTGAGCATTTCTTCATGTGTCTGTGTCCATCCAGATGCCTTCCTCTATGAAAAGTCTTTCCACGCTTTTTGCCCATATTGTCATTGGGTTATTAGTCTTTTTTTCTGTGAAGGCCCAGTAGTATACTGTAAACTTTCATTATGACACTCTTGTCTGAGATGGCATTTTTAAATCAGTAGGTTCTTTTCACCCTATTGGATGTGTAAAGGGACTGACTCTTTAAAGATCCCATTCATTGAGGTTGTCCTCTCCTGTTTATACATTTCAGGTTATGTTTTCCAGCCAGTTTATAACATAGGTTAGGCCCCAAATCAAAGTTCTTTTTATTCTGTTCCACTGTTCCTCATGTAGAATGATGTGACATATCTCTGTTATTTTCAAACCTAGAAATAAATGTACCTTGGCTGGTCCACGATGGCTTCTTACAAATGTATATCCATGATTACAACACTCATGTGGCTTGTAAATCAATAGTACCTACAAAAAAACATTTTTGGGGGGTTGGGAGCAAAGGCGGGTAGTAAACTGAACATTTATTTAAGACATAACACAAACAAAACTTCATATGTAGTTTAAAATTGATGCTTCAAATATGTAAGTGATTATGAAAATGACAACAACAGTGACTTTTTTAAAAGGCTTAAAACAAACAAGAAAATAACAATCTCTTGTAGGTTTCTCTGAATATAGAAAATTCTTATTTTTGAAATTTCTTTATCAGTTTGAGTTTGTTTTAGTCTTTTGATATCTCGATATCTCTGACAGAAAACACCTCAATTTCTCCATTTCAGGGATCATGGCCATCAGATATAACAACTGAGTGAAGTGAGATTGGTGTTTTAGAAACAAGAAGGTCACGAATGAGCCTAGCGTGTCAGAGCCCCAAGTAATTGAAACTTTTCCAAAGGGCTATTTTTTGAGGAAGTAACAGCGTCTAATGAATGAGTGTGTCAAACTTGTCAGGTCATGAGAACAACAGATAACACCTGTCATTTTAACTCACAGGAAAGATAGCCAAAAATATCTTTCAATTACAGACCATAAAAAGTGCCATGTCTTCAGGTTATTCTGATGAATTTCCTCAAAACATGAAAACGTTCACTATGATTTATTACAAGTTAGAAGTAAATTCATTTCATAATATCTGTTTGACGACAAATGCAGGCTTGTAGAGTTTATGACAATTATATCCTACTAAATTTCCACTTACTGTTTAGGAGCATTTCAATGTCATTTGGAAAACTGAAAACTTGTTTTAGTGGTCTATAATTATCTGTAATGTTTACTATAGATAGTTTTAATTAATAAATATATATTTAAGCATGTAAATATAAATAAAGTAAAATTTTATAAGAGAAATTAAACTATTAAAACTATTAAAATAGGTTAGATAAGGAAAATCTATGGAAAGCTACTTAAGGATACTGCTCTTTCTATACATCTGTCTATTCTTACATTATAGCATGTCTATTCAACATCATAGCACAGAGATGGTTTATAGAAAGAATGAGATATATATCTATAGATACATAGATATAGAATATAGAGCTCTAGTGGCCTAGTGCCAAAAAGCTGCGCTACAGTCTTGAAGTCACATGGTTTGAGGCCACCAGCCGTGCCTCAGGAAAAGTATGGATAATCTCCTGTGCACCTCTGAAAACCAGACAGAGGGTGAGCTATGGATCAGTTCTGACTATGGTACACAACAACAAATATTTTTATATTTGTTATATGTTAATGTTGTTATGTGCTGTCAAGTCAAGCACAGCTCATAGTGAGCCTATGAACAAAATATCTGAAGCCTGCTTTATAACTATCATCATTACTCTATTTTCATAGAGTTTCCAGATGCATGTGGTTTAAGAAGTGGATGCCACTCCTGCTTCCAAACCTGAATCAATCTGGGAACTCCCCCAAACACTGTCCATGGTAAGTAACCATTATGGCAATTGACACATCAACATCACAGTGTTTAGCATTACATCAACTCCAGATTACTTGAGTACAGCAAATAGACCACTGC
>NW_006399904.1:2432086-2441017 GCF_000299155.1 Elephantulus edwardii
ACACACACACACACATATACATATACATAATACCAAAGTTTCCTCTAGATATACTGTGTGCGTGTGTGTGTTGTGTATGTTTCCACTTTGGAGGCTCATGTATAAAGCACTTGGATTCTGAAAAGTGGGTTCTGCATGTTTTGCTTGAGGGTGGACTATTTGGTTGTTTTTCTTTTTTTCACAACCCTGTGAGCTGACTGGATTTTCTGGATTTGGCTACCATTGAGCTATGAGCTAGAAATCTCTTCTTTAGAGCCAATCAGGACCTGGTGGGCAGGCCTTGCATTTAAAAGGCGGTAGGGCCCTTGAGCCTGTGGTTCTCAAGCTGGTATTATTTGTGTTTGGAGTGAACATTCTTCTAAGTGGTATAGCACTGGCCTGTCAATTTCCTGTACTAAGGTAACTTGGGGTTGCTGTGATGCTGAAAATTGTGCCACTGATGTGTCAAATGTGATAATAGTTATCCATCATGGACAGTGTTTGGTGGAGCTACCAGATTAAGATAGGCTCGTGACCAGGAGTAGCATCACTTCCTAAATAATATGCCTCTGAAAACTCTATAAACTGAGAGTAATGACAATAGTTACTGAATAAGGTTCATGTTGGTCTTTTGTTTGTAGGGCCGCTATGAGTCAGTCGTACACAACTCAATGGCACTTAAAAACAACAAGTTTGCACATACACACACCCCCCCCCACACACACACTGCAATACAATCCCAAAGCACAGAGTTTGAATCCACAAGTTGCTCCACAGCAATTTGCTTCTGTGTGATTAATGCCTCTAAAAGCCCACTGGAATGTCAGCTATGTGTCTAACTCAATTGTAAACAACAACATAATATGATTTTAAAGAAAATTTTGGAAATCTTTTTTCATTCCCTATCTTTCAGATCTATCACTTTATTTTTGTTTTAATTCTAATCATTTTGTTTATACTAATTTTCTAAAAGTTCTTTGAAGGCAATCTTCAAAATTTCATTTTAAACCCTCTGATTTCTTTCTTCAAAACTCATTTTCTGTTAAAGAATATATCATAATTTCAATTAACACCTAAAAGTAAATAATTGTCAAATCTACTCTAATATTATGATCATTAAATTAATCATCCCTGCATTATTTCTTAACCCTGGCTTGAGTCTCTTTGATTGTAAAAACAAAACAAATGCATTATTGAAACAGGATTAGAATACAAAGCATTACTTTCCTAAATACCTAGATATATTTGTCAATTTCCGATTGTTGTCAATATGTCACAATTGATCCTTTCCCCAGATTAGTCCTTTTATAGTCTGTCCTTCTATTATATGACATCTATCATTTCCTCAGGATTGATTTTCATAGCAATCTTGGCAGGAAGTAAGTTAGTTATCATTTGCTACTTTGCAGAAAAGGAAACTGAGATCTACAATGACTAACTACCAGAACACAAGTGCCTGTGATTTTACATTATCATTTTCTTGTGTCATCTCCCCCCCAAAGAAAGGTGCATTTTGATAATCAGAAAAAAGTGATAAAAAAAAATACATTTATCTGATGTGCAACCAGAATGAAATGTGAAACATCTCTCAGTACTTACTTCAAAGACTTTTAAAATATCTAGGACATTCTACTAGAAAATTACTCTTATTGTATTTCTAGTTGTATAACTATTGTTCAGAAACGTAACCTTAAACCAATACATTCTACAGCATGTCTGTTATTTTTCACCCCTATTTCACTGAAAGAGCATAGAATAGTATAAGGCTCTGACCAAGTGAGTGCAGAAATGGGAAGGAAGCTCTTAAAAAAAAAGTTGAAAGGGAAACTTGAAGCAACCTACATCCTATATTATTTTTGTCTAGGTCCAAATTGACTTTGACATTTCCAGTTTAGCAATATTTCTCCTAACATTATGGTTAAAATTCTATTCCAGCCTTTCACTGTCATCAGTCCCAAGCAACTGCAAATCTCTTAGGCTATTTTTTTCCCTATTTTTAGACACCCCATTTCAATTTATTTCACCCAGAGAAACTATTCATAGCTTATTTAAATCAAGACTTTGTTGTGGTTCAGAAAATAGTATATTTTTTACTTAGTAATTTTCAAGAAGTTTGCTAGTGTTTCTTAACAACTTTCACTTCTAATCACACTAACCTTGTCCCTTCATTAGTCAACCAATTCACTCCTGTTACATCAGTAATTGGATTGATCTGCTTTCATCTCTGAATGTTCGCATAAAGCATCCCTGTTATCTAAAATCTCTAATTCCTCTCTATTTAAAATGTAAGCCTTATGTTAAATCTTAAATGTCATCCAGAGTCATTCTCCTCAAATGATCTCTGTGATTCAGATTTTTGTAGTTGTTGCTGACTTTGTGAACTTTTTATTTCAGTCAAAACTTATCTCTGGAAATGGAGTTAGTAACTTAAGGTCAGAGACCATGTCTTCTGCCTCCTTTTTTTTATTTCTATGTTACTAAATATCAAGATTTGCATAGATGAATCACTCAATAAGTATTGACTGACTGACAGTGATGGGCAGCTTTTCAAATTACAGATCATCTGGCCCTTAGAAAGTTATTTTCCTGATAATCTCCCCCTAAGGCTAGAGAAGTGCTACTCTACTATACATAAAAGTTTTTTCTCCTTGTTTCTACATTACCACTCATCCTATGCTGAGGAATTGTTATCTAAATTATAGTCCTTGTTTTAGCACCTTGAAAATCTCCTGCTGTAAAACTCTCAGACACCCACATCAGACCTACTGAATCAGTATTTATGATTTATTTTGTCCCCATTAAAGCTCCTTTAAACAAATTAAAGCTTTAAAATAATTATTTTAAGAACAGGTATTATCTTCATTTATAGAAAACTCCTCCAAAATACTGAAAAGCAATAGTGTCTCTCTTAAGACTAAAGTACATCTGATACAGTCCATGGTCTTTGCAATCACTTGTTATGCATCAGAGAGTTGGACAATGACCAAGGAGGATAGAAGGAGAATTGATACCTTTGAGCTGTGGTGTGGGAGAAAAGTATTGAGAATACCATGGACTGATAGGAAAACAAACAGATTCATCCTGGAAAGGGTTAAATCCTTGGAGGCAAGGATTCTGAGGCTCAGTCTAACACATTTTGGACATGTTGTAAGGAGAGACCAGTCCTTGGAGAAGAACAGCATGCTTGGGAGGGTGGAGGGACGGTGTAGGAGGGGAAGACCCTCTATGAGGTGGATTGATTCAGTGACTGGGGTAACCGGGATGGGAGTGTCAGAGACAGTGCGATTGCCACAAGACAGCAGATTTTAGGGCTGTTGTACATAGGTCGCTATGAGTCGCAAGTGACTTGAAGGCACATAACAACAACAACATAGAAAACTCCACCCTTTGCAAATGAGATCTTAGTGACTAGCATTTCTTTACATTAGCATCCCTGGTGTAAATAAATGGAATATAAATGTTTTCATCTAGGTCATTTCCTAAGTCCCTTGGGAGCCTATATACATACATACATACATACATATATTTTTTTTCTTTTTCATATATAGGCAGCTAACAAAAGGATGAAATCAATATTTGCAAACAGTTAAGTAAGTAAGCAGTATTTCTTTATTTACTCAGTAATTACTGTGGTATTGCTCTCTTTTGAGGGATTAAAATAAGAAATTTTCTACATCTTCAAAGGGAAGGAATTTATTCAATAAATAATCTTGTTTTTTATTAAAACCTTTTTCTTTATTAATTTCTAATTATAGTTGTTAGGTATTCTTATATATATTCTTACTTATGATAAACCTACAGACAACAAAACAAAAGATCTAATTTGCAATAGGGGAGTAGAAATTGTTTGATTATTTTAATTCTTTTTTTCCTACTGGGAATATTTCACTGTTTAACTGTAAATCAAGCAAAATAATTGATGGTTGCAACTTCCAGATCAAAGCTGTTTCTCCAAAATGATGGAAATAAATCCTTAAAGATACAATTCAGTTGTCAATTCACTTTAATGTTAAAAGTGAAATTGCTCTAGTATCAGTCTTCATATCTTATTCTTCTGCATCCAAACTTCTCTCCCACTGAGCTGAAGAAAGATTGCTAAAGATAATCAGTCATCTTATCTGTGAAATAATCTTTTGCTTGCTCTTGTCTTTTCTTACTTCTGCAAGATTTGAAACCTTGTTATAGGTGGTTAAAACTATAAGCTAGTCAGATCATATTCTTCAAATCCCTTTCCATTTCTTTGCATACATATGAAGCAAGTTAGTATAAAGACTATGACATTTCCAGAATTTCATTTTCTTTTTTTGTCCTAAAAAGTGGAAATACCTTTGGGTTCATACCCTCTAGAATAAATACATAATGACAAATTGTTGAAATACATGTTTGTTGATAATTAAAGAACATAAAATTTAATATTTTCCATTGCAAGAAATATGTTCATTCACACTAATAATAGTTTACTAATATTAATAATGCCATAAGCCTTTGTTATTAATTAGTATATATGTTACAAGATAATTTGTATCTTAATAGTATGATTTTTTTCCTTAAATAAAGGAAATAGAATAAGTAGTGAAATATATAAACAAAACAGTCACATGTAATTTTTTTACTCTAAGACAATCCAATGTAAAATGTTTATTACATTTCTTTATACTCCCTAAGCCCAAATTTCTATATTTAAGCTTTTTCTAGTATCGAAGTAAAATGTGCTTACAATGAAGTGTACTCATTTTAATTACACAATTCAGTGATTTTTTTACAAATGTCAAGCAATGTAATTAAGTTATAGAACATTCATGCATAAGCACATATGTGTATATATGTGTGTAAATATATAAATAATATATTTATATAATCATATACAAATGTGTCATATAAATATTGTTGTAGAAATGAAATATTTTTAAGCATTTATTTACTTTGACAAACTCTATTAATTATTTTAAAAATACCTTGTGATTACTGATTCAACTTGAAGAAAATATTATATTCCCTTAACCTTTATTATTTCCTTTAGCTAATGTGAAAATTATACATCAACAGAGAACTGCCAGATGTGCAGGCTGGTTTTAGAAGAGGCCCTAATGCTAGCTATATTATAGCTAATGTTAGATAGATCTTAACTGAAACCATAACAGGAATATAAAAGGAATATAACAGGAATGTCTATCTGTGTTTCATTGATTATGCTGCGGCTGACTCTGAGGACAATGGGAATCCCAGAACACTTGATTGTGCTTATGCAAACCTATACTTGAACCAGGAGACACTTATCAGAACAGAACAAGGTAATACTTGCATGTTTTAAAATTGGGAAAGGTGTACGTCAGGGATGTGTCCTATGTCCAAAATTTTTCAATCTTTAAGCAGAACCGATCATCTGAAAGGATGGGATCTAGGATGAGGAATGTAGCATCAGGATTAGGGAAAGACTCAACAACCTACACTACGCAGATGACACAACCTACATTGCTGAAACTGAGAAGGACCTGAAGTACTAGTTGTAGTCAGTCAAAGACTGAAGCCTTCCATATGAATTGTAGCTTAACATCAAGAAAACAAAGATTCACACCACTGGGAGGATTGGTGGGATCATGATAGACTAAACAGATTGGCATTGTTAACAGCTTCAGTTTGCTTGGCTTCACTATCAACACTCTTGGTACCAGCAGCTAGGAAATCAAAAGATGAACTGCATTGATCCTTTGTCAGGGACCTCTCCAGAGTAATGAAGAGCAACAATGCCACACTGGAAACTAAGGTTCATCTGATCCAGGCCATAGTTTTTGCAATTACTTGCTATGGGTCAGAAAGCTTGACAGTGACTAGGGATAATAGAATGCAAATTGGTGCCTATGAGTTGTAGTTCTGAAGAAGAGTATTGAATAAACATATCATGGACTACTAGGAGAACAAGTAAATTCATCCTAGAGAGGGTAAAATTAGGATCTTCCTTAAAGGTAAGGAATCTGGGTATGTTACAAGGAATAAACAGTTCTTGGAGAGGGACATCATGCTTGGGAGTTTGGAGGGACAGTGCAAGAGCGGAAGACCCTCGATGAGACAGACTGATTCAGTGACTTGGGTAATGTGGTTAGGAATGTCAGAGGCAATAATGTTTGCACAGGATAGAGCAGGATTCAGAGCTGTTGTACATATGCTCACTATGAGTCACAAATGACTCGAAGGAACATAGCAACAGCAAGCAACAATAATGCAGAAATACTAAAATGTATTTGTGAGAGTGAATAAATAGAGAAAAGTACCCTAAAGGAAATATATCATAAACAGAAAACTTTTTAATGGATTAATAATGAATTCATTTATTCTCTATTTGTGTATGTGTGTGTATATATATATGTATGCATGTATCTATTCTCAGGCGATTTACTAACTGAAAAATCTGCTAGGGGATTTTCAGAGAGAGAGAGAGATAAAAGTGTACTTACTATATATAATGTGATTTGTATATATGAATATATAACTGTATTAAGAGCTCTGGTGACCTAGAATGTAAGGATATGGACTGCTGATCCAAAGTCAGAGCAACACAGTTTGTATCCACCAGCTGCTCCACCGAAGAAAGGTGGGCATACTCTCTATGTGATTTACATCACTTGAAGAGCTAGCTATGAGTTAGTCCTGAGTTGATGGCACATAAAATGTGAATGTCTTCCTCTGTGAAAAGTCTTTCCATGTGTTTTGCCTGTTTTGTAATTGTGTTATCAGTCTTTTGCTTCTGGAGGCCCAGTAGTATTCTATAAACTTTGTGATGAGAGCCTTGTCAGAAATGTTATCACCAAATGGTTTGTTTTGGTTCTGTTTGGTTGGGTTTTTTTTAATTGCTTATTTTCTAGTCAGTAGGTTTTCTTTTTGCCCTGTTAATTGGGGGGAAAAAATTGAAGCACACAGGGATTTAATCTTTAAAAGGCCTATTCATCAATTTTTATCCTCCACAGACTGCATTTCTGGCTGTATTTGTCAGTCTATTTATACCATAGACTAGGCCTTCTAAAATTAATCTCAGTTTGTCTCTTATGAACTTTATGGATTTGGGCTTTACTTGCAAGTATCAGATCTACCTGGAGTTGATTTTTGTTTAGCGTGAGATATAGATCCTGTTTCTGCTTTCTCCAGTTTTGGTAGCACTATTTGTTGAAGAGGTTACCATTTCACCACTTGATAGGTTTTACTTTCTTATTGATTATCAGTTGATCATACATAGATAGATCTATTGCCAGACTCTCAATTCTCTTTCATTGATCTATGTGCCTGTCATTATAGCAATACCATGATATTCTCAGGTTTACTGCTGTTTTATAGGTTTTGCAGTAAAAGAAGGTATGCCTACCACTTGTTTTTAATTTTTATTTTTCAGAAGTGCTTTGCTTATTCAGTGTCTCTCTCCTCTCCATAGAAATCTGACAATTTCCTTTCCCTTTTCTATTTCCTTGAAAAATGAATTTGATATCTGTATTAGTATAATGTTGAACATGTGGGTTGCTTTTGGTAGAATTATAATTGTAATTATATTGAGTCTTCCTACCCATGGACATGGAACATATTTTCATTTATTTAGGTCTTCTATTCACTAAGCTGTGCCAAGAAATCTGGAGGACAGCTACCTGGTCAACTAACTGGACGAGATCGATACAGTATTATTAATATCACATGCAAGCAAGATTCTGCTGGAAATTATCAAAAAAGGACTCAAGCAACGCGTCAACAGAGAACTGCCAGATGTGCAGGCTGGATTTAGAAGTTGTGTTACTAGGGATATTATAGTTAATGTTAGATGGATCTTGGCAGAAAGCAGAGAGTACCAAAGGAATGTCTATCTGTGTTTCATTGACTATGCAAAGGTTTTTGACTGTGTGGATCATAACAAACTGTGGCTAACTCTGAGAGGAATGGGAATCCCAGAACATTTGATTGTGCTTATGTGAAACCTATACTTGAACCAAGAGGCAGTCATCAGAACAGAGCAAGGAGACACTACCTGGTTCAAAATTGAGTAGGGTATCCACCAGGGATGTATTCTGTCTCCATACCTTTTCAATTTGTATGCAGAACAGATCATCTAGGACCATTGGGCTGTACAAAGAGGAATGGCAACATCAGGATGGATAGTGAAGAGATTGAGATAGCTAACAGTTTTAGTTTGCTTGGCTCCATAGTCAACACTTTTGGAACCAGCAGCCAGGAAATCAGGAGACAAATCACATTGGGAAAGTCAGCTGGCAGGACCTCTCCAGGGTACTGAAGAGCAAGAAAGTCAGCCTGGAGACTAAGGTGTGCCCGATCTGGTATATAGTCTTCACAATTGTGTGCTATGCATCAGAGAGCTGGACAGTGACTAGGGATGATATAAAGAGAATCGATGCCTTTGAGCTGTGGTGCTGGAGAAGAGTGTTGAATATATCATGGACTGCTAGAAGAACAAACAGGTTTGTGCCAGAGAGGGTGAAGCCAGAATGCTCCTTGGAGTCAAAGCTTCTGAAGCTTCATCTGACAATTTTGGACATGTTGCCAGGAGGGACCAGTCCTTGGAGAGGGACATCATGTTTGGGAGAGTGGAGAGACAGCGCAGGAGAGGAAGACCCTCGATGAGATAGAACAATTCAGTGATTGGGGGAGTAGAACTAGGTGTGTTGGAAACAGTGAGGTTGGCACAGGTAGATCAGTGATTACGGCTGTTGTACATAGGGTCGCTATGGGTCACAAGCTACTCGACAACGCATAACAACAACTACTGAGAAGGATACAGGGTCTTGATTTTGCATATATACTCTTAACTACTTTGAAGAAATTACCTTTTATTCAAATTTTGCTGAGTGTCTTAATCAGGAAGGAATGTTGGATTTTGTCAAATACCTTTTCTGCATCAACTGCTATGATCATATGGCACTGGACCAATTGGCAGCATCAGGACGGATGGTGAAGAGATTG
>NW_006399904.1:2441942-2442932 GCF_000299155.1 Elephantulus edwardii
GAAAATCTGCTGTCATAGACCTCTCCAGATTGCTGAACAGCAACAATGTAAGTTTAAATAAAAAAGCGCGCCTAGTCCCAGCCATAGTCTTCTCAATTACTTGTTATGCTTCAGAGAGTTGAACAATGACTAAGGATGACAGAGGAAGAATATATGCTTTCAAGTTGTGCTGCTGGAGAAGAGTCTTGAACATACAATGGACTGCCAAAAAACCAAATAGGTCTGTCTTGGAGAGGGTGAAAACAAGCCTCACCTTGGAAGGTAGGATATTGAAGCTCTGCCTCACTTATTTTGGGTGTGTGGCCAGGAGAGATCAGTCCTTGGAGAAGGATATCACGCTAGGAAGGGTGGACAAACAGTGTAGGAGAGGAAGAGCCCAGATGAGATGGATTGATACAGAAACTGGGGCAATAGGGATTAGTGAGATTGGCTCAGGACAGGGAAGGGTTCAGAGCTGCTGTACTAGAGTCACTGTTCATCGCAGGCATCTCAACCAAAAACATTCTATGACAGGTTTGGAAGCAGGAGTCATATCCACTTCCTAAGTAATATGCCTCCGGAAACTCAATGAACTTTGATAAGTGTTGATAGTTGCAGAGGGGCTTCATGCCTTTTGTTCATAGGGTCACTATGAGTTGTGCTCAACTTGAAGGCAATCAACAACAACAACAGTTCAAAATCACTAGAAATAAGAGAGACGCAAATTAAAACCACAATGAGATACCATCTTATGGCAGAAGCAATGACAAGTTTAGCATGGAAGCAAACAATAAATGTTGGAGAGGATGTGGGAAGGTGGGAACTTTCATACACTCTTAGTGAGATGATAAGATAGTAAAATAACCCTGGAAAGTAGTTTGGATCTTCCTCAAAAAGCAGAACATAGAAACTCCATATGACTCAGCTATTCTACTGCAAGGAATATATCCCAAGGAAATTAGAACTGAGACACAAATGGAAATCTAGCAGTGTTATTCACCATTGCAAGAA
>NW_006399904.1:2443392-2444686 GCF_000299155.1 Elephantulus edwardii
GAAACACAATGCATCCAAACTTCGTAAGCACACCAGTATAAAA
The DNA here is from genome assembly GCF_000299155.1 of Elephantulus edwardii. NCBI lineage: Eukaryota > Metazoa > Chordata > Mammalia > Macroscelidea > Macroscelididae > Elephantulus > Elephantulus edwardii. The sequence goes on from NW_006399904.1 coordinate 2,443,436, forward strand.
CCAAAACAAAATAAAAAACACAGGCAATGACAATATATGCTTGTTTATAACCAGTTGTCTTGTCACTACTGATTTGTAACAACTAATTTTGGACTTTGAATAAAATATGAAGTTGGAAAAATTTCAGACTTTGATTATGTTGCTTTTTAAAACATTCTTAGTGATGTCTTATTATAATTTTTATCTCCTTTTAATGTCTTAACTATACTAATTATGAAGTTATTATCTTTTTATCTTTCAGAAGTTTTCAGTATTGCTATTTACACTTATCTAATACACATATTAGGCCTAAAGACCCCTGAGCAACATCACTCAGATGCACACCAGGCAGGTGGCCAGAGGCCTGGAGTGCCATCATCACCAATGAGAGCCCACCGAATGCATGGGAGTGACTGGAGCCTGGGTCATCACTGTAGGGGTTAGTTAGAAGCCTCATCTCATGGCCCCTCATGGGAGAAGGGATGACTGATGCCAAATTTATATGTCGTATTTTGTATTGAGGAAGTGTCTGTATGCTACTGCTCTTAACAGCTTAGATACATATATGTTTGCTTGTCTGTCATCTGCTCTTTTGGGAAAAGGGCTTGTCTCTCAGACACCGTACTAAAAGTGGAGCTCTCAAATTAAAGACAGACTAGGAAGAAGGATTGGTCATCCACTTCTGAAGTAACAGGTCGTGGAAACCCCTATGAACAATAGAGCACACGTAAACTATTAGATATAGCACTGGGAACCAAATCCTTATATTGGGAGACACAAAAATGAGGAGGAATATGTGCAAACAGCCACTCATAATTGAAACATGGAAATAAAGTGTGTGTATGTAATAAAACTTGACATTGTTAAAAATATAGAAAACATAAATATTGGCATACAAGGTATTATTGACCTGAGATGGATTGGCCTGGGCTACTTTGAATGAGACAATCACATGATTTAGTATACCAGGAATTAAAAAGTGAGGAAAAATGTGGTTGCATTGATAATAAAAAAATACCATTTCTCGATACATCCTAAAGTGCACAATACTATATACATACACATATAAGGAATCCCTGTTAATACAACTTTTATTCAAATATATGTACCAACGACTATAGACATAAAGGAGAAAATAGAAGATTTCTACAAAGTTTTAAAGTCTAGAATTTATCAAACTTGCAACTAGGATTTATTAATAATAATTGGTGGCTGACATGCAAGAAATTGGAAACAAGCAATAAGAACCAGTATTTGAAATACATGTGCATG
>NW_006399904.1:2447276-2448828 GCF_000299155.1 Elephantulus edwardii
CTCAGCACTGGGCTAAAAAATAAAAGATTTAGACTGTTAACAATTTCAGCCTGCTTGGATCCACAGTCAACACCATCAGCACCAGTGGTCAGGATATCAGAGATGAGTTCTTTTCAATTGGAAAAATCTTCTGTCAGAGACCTCTCCAAAGTGTTAAAGAGTAACAACATCAGACTAATGACTAAGGTGGACCTTATCCGGGCCATGGTCTTATAGACTTCTTTCTATGCATCTGAGAGCAGAACAATGAATAACATTGAAAGAAGAGTCAACGTCCTTATGGTGTGGTGCTGGAGCAGAGTATTGAACATACCATGGAGCACCAAGAGAACAAACAGGTCCGCCCTTGAGTGGGTGAAAGTAGGTTGTTCCTTGGAGACAAGAATTTTGAAGTTCCATCACACATACCTTGCACATGTTGCCAGAAGGAATCAATCCTTGCAGAAAGCCATCCTATTTGGAAGGGTAGAGGGTCAATGCAAGGGATGAGATAGATTGAAACAGTGATTGTGAAAATGAGATCAGGTGTGTAAGAGATGGTGAGGTTGGCTCAGAATAGGGTAAAGTTAAGAGCCACTATGAGTTAATTTCACTTAACTAATACAGTTAAGATTACTATGAGTCATACCCAACTTGACAGCACACAACAACAATATATTGTTTTGTTGTTAGATGTCATCAAGTCAAATATAGCTCATGCTATTGTTCTTGTTAGATCCATTGAGTTGAACAAAACTCATAGTAAATCTATGAACAGACCTGAACACTGTCTTATCCTGTGCCATCCTCATCATCTGACAAACCTAGTCCATTGCTACAGATAGTTGTCGGTTCATCTTGCTTGGGATCTTCCCCTCTTTCATTAACCCTCTATCTTTCCAAGCATGATAACCCTTTCCAAGAAATAGCCTCTCCTAGCAAAGTGTCCACAATATGGGAGATGTAGTTTCATCATCTTTTTCTCCAAGGAGCACTCTGGTTGCACTTTTCCCAAGACATAACTGTCTGTTCTTTTGACAGTCCATGGTACACTGCTTCTTTTTCTCCAGTACCACAGGTTAAACACAAAAATTCTTCTTCTGTCATCTTTATTTACTGTTCAACTCTCTAGAAGTAATTGGAAAGAACTGAAGAGTATCCTTTTTTGCACCATCCTCACAATCTCTATTACATTTGAGTCCATTGATACAATCACTATGTACATCTTGTAGAGGGTCTTCCTTTCTGTGACTCTCCATCTTTTCCAGCATGTTGTCTTTTTCCAAGAATTGGCCCTTCCTGACAACATGTCCTAAGTATCAGAGATGGTATTTCACCTTCATCCTTGCTTCTAAGGAGCATTCGATTTGCACTGCATTCAAGACATACTTGTTATTTTAGCTGTCCACCTCCTCTCTCTGTCTCTGTCTCTCTCTCTAGATATCTATGCATATATACACACACACATGATATATCTCATCTCTCATTCTATCTCAATATATATGTATATATACACACATATTTGCATATATACATATATATCATCTCTGTCTCTCTTTCTCTCTCTCTCTCT
>NW_006399904.1:2448931-2451259 GCF_000299155.1 Elephantulus edwardii
TTTATATACTATAGACTTGGATTCAACCCATAGCTGACCCTCTAGTGGGTTTTCAGAGGCAGCTAATCGCATGGGAGTAAATAGTCCATCCTTTTCCTGCAGAGCAACTGGTGGCCTCAAACTGCATGTCTTGGGGATTGAGTGTAGCTTCTTGCCACTAGGTATACACACACACACATACATATACATGCATTCATATACTTGGCAGTGATATGATAGATAAAGATTGAAGTTGTTAACAATTACAGCTTTCTTGGTTCCACAATCAACACTCTTAATACTAGCAATGAGGAAATCAAAAGATGAATTTCTTTTGGAAATCTGCTGTCAGATACCTCCCCTGAGTACTGAGAAGCAACTATGTCAGTCGAGAGACTAACGTACAACTGATCCAGACCATTGACTTTGTAATTTCTTGACTAAGGATAATAGAAGAAGAATATATGCCTTCAAGTTGTGGTGCTGGAGAAGAATCTTTAACACACATGATTGCCAAAAAACAAATAAATCTGTCTTGGAGAGGGTGAAACCAATTTTCTCCTTGGAGACTAGGATTTTGAAGTTCCATCTCACATAATTCGGGCATGTGGCCCAGAGGAACTGGTTCTTGAAGAAGGACATTATGCTAGAAAAGGTAAAGGGACATCAAAGGAGTGGAAGACCCTGGATGAGATGGATTGATACAGTAATAGAGGCAATGAGGCTCAGTGTGTCAGAGACAGTGAGATTGGTTCAGGACAGGGCAGATTTCAGAGGTATTGTGCATAAGAACTCTATGAATCCCAACTGACTCTATGGTATGTAACAACAACAACAAAACCCAACAGTATGTATTTGTGTGTGCATGTATATAGGTTAGGGGTAGAAATTGAGCTTTATTATTGCATTCATTACAGTTTTTATTGATTCATTCTTTTTCGGTTATATTGCTGTTATTGTTATGTGCCATCAAATCACGTGCTCCTTAAACCCCAGTCACTATGTCAATCTATCTGATTCAGTGTCTTCCTCTGTTGCACTGTCCCTCCACCCTTCTAAGCATGATGTCTTTCTCCAAGGACTGGTCCCTCCTGGCAACATGTCCTAAGTATGTCAGATGGAGCTTTAAAGTCCATGCCCCCAAGTAGCAAGTTGGCTTCAACTTCTTTGAAAGGTCAAAAGATTAAGAAGGAAAGAAATGTTCCATAAGGAACATTAATGAATGCTTTTTCAGAAATGCGAGAAGTAATTACAATTGAATGGCAAATAGTAATTAAATATTAACTCTTTGATCCCATGAAACTAAAATTTATATTTTATCCATGTGAAATATATGACATAATTTATTAAGCTCAGTGGATAACACAGGTAACAACAGAAGTTGGTTAATTCCTCACTTACAGAGAGAAAGATATAGATTGAATTAAAAATCTAACTTGCTAATTATTTATATATTTTAAACTCTAACTAATAAAACAGTCCGTAGTTTGTCATTTTATTACTTTAAACACAACACTTCAAAACTTAATAATATTCAGCTCTGGAAGATTTCCTTTAATTTATTTTAATTAAAAGATACCTCAAGTGGCCAATACAAATGCTTGAAAGTTTAAAGCTTTGTTCTTCTTACTGCAGTTAAAGATGTGTTTACTTCCTTTCTCTATCAATTGAAGTGTACTTCTGAGAATCCACACTGGCCCTCCTGTAAGGCAGATTGTTATAGAATTATCTAATCTACCAAGGAAAGGAAAAGTTAGCAAAGGCTTGGCAAAGAATAAAGATTTCAAAATAATTTTTTTAAAAAGTTGTTTACGTTAGTGTTATTGAAAGATTACATTTTTATGATGAAAAAATTTTAAATATAAAAGGTAAAGAAAGAATACTTAAAATTAAGAAATGATGAAACAAGCAATTGACTGTGTATAAGTCAAAGTTCTTTCCAATATTTTTTCCCCTTATACAAGAATTTTGTTCTAAAAATATAACCTTGTTATGCCTAAAGAACTATAAATTAACTTACTATTCAGAAGTAATTTCTAAGTCCCCATATAAGTCTCAGGAACAGGTTTGAGGCCTTGAACATGAATGAGCGAAGACCAGATGAGCTGTGGGAGAATAGCAAGGGTATCACCCCGGAGGAGTGCAAGCGGTCATTGTAAAGACAGAAAAGGAAGAAAAGACCAAAATGGATGTCAGAAGACACTCTGAAAATGGCACTGAAGTGCAGAGAAGCCAAAGCAGAAGGAAGAATTCAACATACTAAAGAGCTGAGTAGAAGATTTCAAAAGGCAACATGGGATGACAAAGTAAAATATTACAATGAAATGTGCAAGAAGTTGGAGTTAGAAA
>NW_006399904.1:2453348-2471575 GCF_000299155.1 Elephantulus edwardii
GGGGTGCTATGAGTCACAGGCGACTTGATGGCTCATAACAGCAACATATGAGTCTATCCCTATTTAGGTACTCCAGATTAAAACAAGTTTGGAAGAAGGAGTGGCATCCACTTCCAAAATATCTTGCCTCTGGAAACTTTATGAACTTGGAAATATGATGGAAATTATACAAGTGTTCAATAAGGTCACCATGAGCCCTCTACGACTAGACGACACTTAAAAACAACAAGAAGTAATTTAAGTATAAGATCTGTTTTCAGATAAAGTTAACTATTAGTAGGGGTTGAGATGGAATGCTGTTGCTAAAGAAATATTCAGGTTAGTAAAGATCCAAACTGGGCTAAAATTTCAGCAAGTGCATCACAAAATGACTAATAGAAGCCTTCAAAATGGAGGTGATGTTAAATTCCAAAATTAAGTCAAAAGTTGACTTAATTAACTAGAAGAAGAGGGGCATTGAAAACTCAGAAGGTGCTGGCAGAGGATAGGGTAGGTATGAAAGTTCTACCATAGGGGATATCTGACCTGTTCATGAGTCAGGAAGTTTAGTGTGGCTTCACTATAAATTCAGGAAATTGGAGCTTAGTGTCAGATGAAGTTTCAGAGAGGTAGATAGGAATTTCACTTAAGTTTTATTGATAAAGATAAAGCAAAAGCAATGAGCCCATGTGTAATCTCTGAATTTGTGCATGCTGCCCACCATCCACCCCTGTTATTGTTAAGTGTCATCAAGTCCCTAGCCTCTGTAATAAGGAGGGAGTGGTTTTGGTCTGTTTTGATTAATTTGAGAGTGGCTTCAGAAGTCATTCACAATGTCTGTCCAAGGGAGTGGCATGATTTAATTTACACCTGTTGTTGTTGTTGTTGTTATGTGCAGTAGAGTCGCATGTGACTCATAGCGACCCTATGTACAACAGCCCTAAACTCTGCTCTGTCCTGTGCCAATCACACTGTTTCTTACACTCCCATCCTGATTACCACACTCACTGAATCAATCCACCTCATAGAGGGCCTTCCTCTCCTGTGCTGTCCCTCCACCCTCCCAAGCATGATGTCCCTCTCCAAGGACCCATTCCCTCCTTACAACATGTCCAAAGTATGTTAGACGTAGCCTCAGAATTCTTGACCCTTTCCAGGTTGAATCTGTTTGAATCTTTTGTCCAGCATCACAGCTCAAATGCATCAATTCTCCTTCCATCCTCTTTAGTCATTGTCCAACTCTCTGATGCATAACAAGTGATAACAAAGACCATGGCCTGTATCAGATACACCTTAGTTTCCAGAGAGACACCATTGCTCTTCAGTACTTTATAGAGGTCCCTAATAGCAGACTTTCCCATGGCAATATGGCTTTTAATTTGCTGGCTACTGGTGACAAGAGTGTACACCTAGAAAATATTATTCTGCCCGATGTGGGTCACTATCAACTAAGTAATACACATGACAACTGGTCAGTAAGCGGTTAAGAATGATGATTGTCCTGTGTGGAAACAGCAAGTTAAAGAAAAATTTAAAATACTAAAAAGTATTTTTCCCCACTCGTAACTATCATGGATTTAACACATGTATGTTGTTGTTAGGTTTGGATCACTACAAACTGTGGTTGACTTTGAGAAAAAAGGGAATCCCAGAACACTTGATTGTGCTATGTGAATCTTATACTTGGACCAGGAGGCAGTCGCCAGAACAGAGCAAGGAAACACTGCATGGTTCAAAACTGGGAAGGGTGTGCATCAGGGATGTGTCCTATCACCATATCTTTCAATCAATATGTAAAATAGATTATCCAGGAAACTAGGATCTATGAGGAGAAGTGTGACATCAGGATTAGAGTTAGACTCATCAACAATCTGCATTATGCAGATGACACAATCCTGCTTGCTGAAACTGAGGAGGACCTGAAGCACTGCAGCTTTCAATAAGGATTGAAGCTCAACATCAAGAAAACAAAGATGATTGTTGACAGCTTCAGTTTGCTTATCTTTACAACTCTTGGTACCAGCAGCCAGAAAAAATTAAAAGAAAAATTGCATTGGGAAAATCTGTTGTCAGAGACCTCTGCAAAGTACTGAAGAGCAAAGATGTCAGTCTGGAGAGGAAGGTGAACCTGATACAGGTCATGGTCTTTGCAATTACTTCCTATGCATCAGAGAGCTGGACAATGATTAGGGATGATAAAAGGAGAGTTGATGCCTGTGAGCTATGGTGCTGGAGAAGAGTATTGAATATTTCATGGACTGATAGGAGAACAAACAGGATTGTCCTGGAGAGGGTGAAGCCAGGCTGCTCCTTGGAGGCAAGAATTCTGAAGCTTCATCTGACATACTTTGGACATTTGTAAGGTGGTATCAGTCCTTGGAGTGGGGCATCATGCTTGAAAGTGTGGAGGGACAGCACAGGAGAGGAAGACCCTCAATGAGATGGACTGATTCAGTCACTGGGGTAATTTGTGATAGGTGTTTCAGAGACAATAAGATTGGCAAGGGATAGAGCAGAGTTTATGGCTGTTGTACATAGGGTTGCTATGAGTTGCTGGTGAGTTGACAGCAACAACAATAGATAAATAGATAGATACAGACAGACATAGGCAGGCAGGCAGGCAGACAAACAGAAAGACAGAAGACAGACGGACAGATAAATAGATACAGAGAGATGATGAAGATAGAGATAGAGAGAGAGGGAGGTAGAGGTAGAAATAGAGATAATGTGCCAGGTGCAATAAAGTGCAATAAAACAAGGTGTGCTTATACAACATACAGTTTAATCTAAGAACAGCCCACTCCCGGATACATCTTAATCTAATAATAGATACTTAATCTAATTACTAAGGGAGGTCTTGTGGCCTAGAGTTACAGTCACACTGCCAACCTAAAGGTTGTTGTGTTGTTAAGTGCCATGTAGACGGAGGAAGACCTGGGCACCAATCTAACTTTCGTCCTTTCTCCAGGTACATAGAGTTTCCCGAGGCAAGCTATTCCAGAGGCAAGCAATTAAGGAAGTGGATGCCACTCCTGCTTCCAAGCTTGTTTTAATTGAGGAGCTCCACCAAACACTGTCCATCACTGGTGACCATTCTCGCATTTGACTCATCAGTGTCACAGTGTTCAGCTTCACAGCAACCACAAGTTACCTCTGTACAGCAAGTGGACACACCAGGGCTATAAGACCTAGAAGACTGTTTCAACAAACACAAGTAAAGGCAGGCCTGAGGGCTGTGAATTAGAGTCACTCACCTTCAAATCCATCAGCTGCTCTGAAGGAGAAAAATGAGCAATCCTTTCTTTTTCCACATTATTCATAGCCTCTGGTTGTGAGTGGGGGATCAGGGGAGGTGTCACTGGAGGATCAGTTATTTGTTGGTTCTGATTTGATGGCACACCACCATCATGACATTCTAATTACTTAATCTAAGTAAAATATATTTTAACTATTTAATATCACAACTTGGTCTGGAGCCCCTGGTAGCTCGGTTCACTATGTGTTGGATTGCTAACCAAAAGGTCAGCAGTTTGAACCTATCAGGCAAGCCATGGGAGAACAATTGGCCATCTCTTACGGTCTCAAAAACCCTATGACATGTTGCTATGAGTCAAAACTTTCTCTCAGGCAGTGAGTGTAAAAGGTACATTAATTGGCCATCTCTTACGGCATTGAAGTCTATGGGGGAGAGAATAGTCTAAAAGTATTATATTTTAGGGCATTATTTTTATCATAGGAGTACACAATGAGGGTTGCAGAGTGGATTATATTTGGGGGTAGGGGGTGGGGTTTGGTGAGGTGCGGGGAATTGTGTACCAATGAGGGAGTTTTTCTTTTGCTTTTCAAGGAGAGGAGCAAACGGGGGTGGGGGGGGTTGTGCGGGTAGAAAGGTGCAACAATGAATGAATGGAATCCCAAAATCTCTGTAGGTGTTCATTGAAATGAAAAAGAAACAAACTAAATTAAAAAACAAAATAAAAGAAAAGAAAAAACCCTATGACATGTTGCTATGAGTCAAAACTTTCAGGCAGTGAGTATAAAAGGTAAAAGTAAACAACCTAAATTAAAAAAAAAAAAAAAGGTACATTAGAAGGAGCTTTGCTGATGTGGTTGAAGAGTTTGAGTCCTGACTGAAATATCATGTGTCTGAACCCATAAGCCAGTCTTTGGAAGAAAGATATGACAGTATTCTTTCCTTAGATATAACAGCCTTAGAAAACCTATGAGGAAGTTCTACTCTATCCTTTAGTGTATCAGAATAACCCTGAGTTCAGTGGACTTGATTTTAGAGTTTGGTTAAACATATTAGAGGACTGGTGAAGCAGGATTTATAATCTGGTCAATAAAAATCCAGAATCAAACAAACCAAATCAAAATCAAGATGAAACCTGTTAACTTTAACCTAATCCCAGTTCAGCAAAGTACAGTTTCCAAAGTTGTGATCTTTATGGAAGTGGACAGCAATATCTGGAGGTTCTGCTGAATTTAAACTGCTGATCATTTGGATAGTGGCTGAATACTTACCCACTGTGCCACTTGAACTCCTTCTCTAGAGATTGGTAGTTTAATATTTCCCCAACACCGATTTATCTGGTACAGGAGAACCATTGACTTAACTTGAATTTGGTATATTCCCAATGAGAATCCTCAACCTTTGTCCATAGACTTTCATGTCCTACTTGGCATTCTGAACTATAAATTTTCCATGAAAAAACCAGGAGAGTGATAAAACCACATTTCAATATGATAGTAACTTTTCTTTACAGAACAACAGAAACTAAAGTCAGCTATAAAACATGCCAGCAAAATAAAGTATTCAGTTGTGTACTTGGTCAAAAGAATGAAATGTGATTTAACTTGGAATAATACCAATGTCCTTTAGGAAGATTCAATACTTCATTTAGAATAGGATGTTTTCTCATATTGTTTTCATATGTACAATGAAAGGCAAAGATCATTAAATCAGGAATGCCAAATTCTCTTTGAAATATGAATGCTAGGTTACAAGTGCAGAGCTGAAAGAGATTCTAATGATATGTTAATTGGTTAATTACACATTTTAATAACAGACTTACAAAGTCTCAAGTTCTTTATGCTTAAATAACATAATGGTATGTCAGTTATGTTTTCAGTAAACACTGAGATGTTTTGTTCACCTATCCATCTCTATATAATTAAGTTTTAACTTTATCTCCTAGAGCTGTAATTTATCCTAATGTCTTTATTAAACAGGAATCATCTTTAGCAATCTATTTTTATCCTCTCTCTGAAATATCTATGTTGTCATTCAGGCTCACAGAAAGATCGACAGACCCTTGTGGAAATGCTGGTGCATTTACAAATGGAATTACAGTCTTCTTCTGAGTATTACAAAGTCCAAAAGCAATCCTCCTTTTGCCAAGTAATTACATTGGAAAAAAAAATGAATAATTCTTTGAGGCCATGTGGCTTGGATAACTTGTCAAACAAGATACTCAGTCCTAATCCTGTGTCATTTAAAAAAAATGCTTTAAAGTCATCACAGCCTAAAACTCTATTTTTAAATTGCTTTTTTTTTTTACAGAAGTTACAGCAGTTGCTGGTTTGAATAGAGAAGACTTGTTAGCCTTCAACTATGTCACTCAAGCATGTGTCTGAAATGGTCTCAATTTTCCTAGAGATTACAAAATATGTAAGCTATTATCAACGATTTGTTTTATAAGACATCTTTACCATGCACTATCCCAAACCAAGGAGACAGAGATTTTCTTCATAGGATTTTTTGGACTACATGGTAAATATTGACACACAAGAAGTTACCTTGGTTTTTCAAACCTTCCACTCTCTCTCCAAGCATATGATGGCTAGAACTGAGAAATGGTTTTATAGGGTCTATAATTTGTAAACAAAAGATGAATTGCATGGGGCAAATCTCTTGTCAGAAATCTCTCCAGAGTACTGAGAAGCAACAATGTCACCTAGAGATTAAGGTGCTCCTGATCAAGGCCATAGTCTTCACAATTACTTGCTTTGCATCAGAGAGCTTGACAGTGACTAAGGATTATAGGAGAAGAACTGATGCGTTTTGAGTTGTGGTGCTAGAGAAGAGTCTTGAACATACCATGGACTACCAAGAAAACAAATTTGGCTGTCTTAGAGAAGGTAAAACAAAGTTTCTCTTTGGAGCTTAGAATTTTGAAGCTCCATCTCACACACTTTGGGCATATAGCCAGGCAGGAACAATCCTTGAAGAAGGACATCACGCTTCGAAGGGTGCAATGACAGTGCAGGAGAGGAAGATCCTAGATGAGAAGTACTGATACAGTAATTGGAGTAATAGGGGTTGGTTTATCAGAATTAGTAAGACTAGCTCAGGACAGGGCAGGCTTCAGAGTTATTGTACATACGGTCACTATGAGTTGTAGGCAACTCAACAGCATAACAATTTGTATCTGATAGAAGGGCACATTTTGAAATGAGGAAGACAGCTTAAAATCAATAAAGGCAATGCTAACTCACTTCCAAAAGGAAGATTAATCCTTGTGCAATAACTATAATTCTGAAATAATAATAATATCAGATGCTGCAGGCTTTCAGGTCTCTCCAGTGGAGCTGCTGGGCAAATTTGAGCTATGTGGTATTAGGATATGTTAAAGAGTACAGTGGTATATGTTCATTTCTGAGGAATCAAGTAGTTTTTCTCATCTCTGGCATCTTACTCCTTTATATTAATTAATTAACAAGATTGACTCAATCAAAACAACTTCACCTAACCAGTATATGCTCCTTAGGGTTCTGGGTAAGGGAAACGGCTAATAAGAAAAGGTTCCAAGAGATAAAGCACTGAATTATATTAGCTGCCTTGAAGTTACTGTAGCCAAAAACACATAAATCACTGGAGACTGAATTCTACAGAGATACTCCTAAAAGGTAAATCTTCAACATTTGTATAAGCAATGTGATACCTTCTCTCAAGTTGGAAGAAGTACAATATTAAGTGTATTTTCCAACTGTCTAATGAATTTAATAATAAATGTAAATAAGATCATTCATCTGTCCCATTCTGGTTCCAGGATGCCTCAGCTACAGAATCTCTGTTTGTTAGATAGTGAATGCTACATGCAGTTCTTGGAAACTTTCTGCATCTCAGGTTAGTGATTAGTGTCACATAGAAAAATACAAGTAAGTTTGATCTCAAACATCTTCTAAAACAGACCTTTCCAAGTCTTTATACTCATAATAATACATAAAATAGTCTGACCTTTGGCCAATGTGGTTTTATTGTTGTTATTATGTCTATTCTCACTTGAAAACCCCCAACTTTTCTTCCCAACATCCTAACGATAAATAATCCTACAGGAGAAAGATGTCACAACTGTTTCTGAAAAAAAAAAAAAAAAGAATTACACTCTTGAAAATATTGGGTTCTACTCCATCCTACAGGGTAAACAGAAATGTGTATCACCTTGATGGATCTGGATTTCAGACTTCTTTTGCAACCTTTGTACACAGTCTACTTTCTGGTTGATCTTCTCTTTCCGTCTTTCCTCTCCATTAATCCCACTTCCATTGCTCTTTGGCTGAGAAACTTCCACATTAGGTCTTAGCTTCAATTTCCCTTCTAAAAAAAACCTTCTCTGACCACCAGACCAGGTTAGCATTTCTATTGTATTAGAGTATAATATCCTTAAAAAAATCATTCAAAATAGTTCTTGATAAGTATTATAGCAATTATCTGTTTTGTAATTGTTTTCCTCCATAGGCTACATTTCACACAATTGGTCACTGTGATTGTGTTTATCCTTTCATCACCAGTAATTAATACCAAAATCCAATTTTTAGGGAGCTCCAGCGGACTAGCAGTAAGAAGCTGTGCTGTAATCCCAAAGGCACGCAGTGCATTAGCTGCTAAACGGAAGAAAGGTGAGCAATCTCTTCCCTTAAGATTTACCGCCTCTTAAAACTTTCTAAAAGGAAGGTCAGCTATGAGTTCGTTCTGATCTAATTAGCATACAAGAGCAACAATGTAATTTTTATTTTACAATTGTGATATTGGGCTACATGATGTCTGAGGTTTCTTTCTATTGCACCAGACAAGAAATAAGTGGCTTGTAAAACTTTTTCATGCATGAGAATCACCTAGAGGACTTGTTAAAGGATAGGTTACTGAGTTTCATCTGCAGAGTTTCTTAATCAATTCATCTGAGGTAGGAACCAAGAATTTTCTTTCTAATATATTCTCTGATATGCTGATCCTGCTAGTCTGAGACCACTTGGAAAACCACTGCCACAAACCTGGTTTTTGTTTTGTTTTGTTTTTCTTGTTGTTGTTGTTGTTGGATACTATTGAGTCGGAACCTACTCATAGCTTCCTCTCCAGTAGGTTTTCAGAGACAGTTAATCAATCAATCACACAGCAGAAGTTGGTCATAAGTCTATAGAATTCTAAAAACAATAATAAGTGTTTCATAAGGGGAGTACTAGGTTAACAGGCATGATTTGGGATCAATAGGAGTGGCATCCACTTCCTAAACAACATGTCTCTGGAGACTCAATGAACTTTGAGAAACGATAGTTATAGTGTCGTTATGAGTAATGCTCAACATACTGACAAACAACAACAACAGTGGTTAATAAAAACAATAAAATGTTATATCCACATATTGATAAGGCAATATTACACTTTACCTTAGGTAAAGTAAATCAGCTATATTACCCTGACTATATTTGCCTTTCTCTCTTTTTCATGCTCATCATAATTTGTTTCAGCACATATCCTATTCAAGGACCATAAAAATATTTATTAGAGGTCAAAATTTAAGTTAGCTCTGATTTCCTCATGCAGAATAATCTACTCCTTTTTTTGCAGTCTAATGCAACTTTTTAAAAAAATATGATGATGCTTTTTGTAGCTAAATGGGTCTTTATCTCTCATTGCCATCAAGTTGGTTCCAACTCACAGATGAACCTCTAGTGGATTTATGAGGCTATAAATCACATCAGAGAATATTGTCCACTTTTTTTCATACTAAGCTGGTCTGAAGTAACTTAGAGTTGCTGTGTTTGGGTTGGCATTGTAACTCTCTACAAATTAGACCACTAGAACTCCCCATAAAACCTTAGCTTTAGCTGAAAATTCTACAGATTGTCCTGTGACTCTTAAAACAAACAAAAATTCATTTTTATCAGGTTGATTCTAAGTCATGTTGGTGTCATGTGTCGCAGAGTAGATCTGAGCAGCTTCTTAGGACTTACTTTGCTGTAATCTTGACAGAAGTATATTTCCATGGAACTCTGGGTACATTTCAACTATCAAACTTTTAATTAGTAATTGATTGCAAACATGCTATTCAAAATCTTACTGGTTATTAGAGCACTAAGATTATAGCTGGTTGTCAAAATAAGCCTGAAAAGTTTCCACTAATTTGATAGTTGTTGTTGTTGTTGATTGCCATTGAGTCAAGCATGACTCATAGTGACTCTATGAACAAAAGATCTGATGTCTTTCCATAACTATCATCATTTCCCCAAGTTCATATAATTTCCAGAAGCATATAGAAGTTGATGTCACTCCTGCTCCCAAATTTGTCTTAAACTGGGAGCTGCACCAAACACTGTCCACCTTGGGCAACTGTTATGGTATTTGACACTCCAATGGCAGAAGGTTCAGCATCACAGTAAACTCAGATTACCTTAGTACAGCAAATTGAAAGAAGAATCATGTACGACTTAGAAAAACATTCCTCCAAAATATAACAACACTAGTCACTTAGCAATGGTTAAGTGTCATCAAGTCAAGTAAGACTCATAGCAACTCCATCAAAAGACCTGAACCCTGTTCTATAACTAACAACATTTCTCTATATTCAGAGTTTCCGGAGGCATGTGGTTTAGGAAGTGGATGCCATTCCTGCTTCCAAACCTGAATCAATCTGGAAACTTCTCCAAATGCTGTCCATCATGTGAAACCATTATGGTATTTGACACAACTATGGCACAGTGTTTAGCATCACAGCAAATCAAGTTAGTTCACTACAGCAAATAGACAACTACTGTACCATTTAAAGAATGTTCATCTCAAAATTAGTTAATTTGTGATGGTATTTTTAAAGACAGGCATAACTAAAAAATGCGGTTGACTATAAACCAAGTAGACCTTCCACCCTTGGGTCCTTGTTAGCTAAATCAGACAAAGGTTCAGTCAGCTGACACTTGGTTGTGGAGGAAAAATAAAATAACACACCAATACTTTCTTTAAGTGACCCTCATCAAGACACGAGAAACCGTCTTCCAAGGTAGAAACACTCCACAGGAGCCACCAAGCCAGACACAGACTTAGACAAGTGAAAAAAAACCAAAACACCAAAAAAACCCCAACAAACTGTAAAGATTATTTATAAAAATGTCGATATTACCATATGTGCCAAATATTTTATCAGAAGAGGAATGTAAACCTGTTGCGGAATGTTGGGGAGGAAAGGAGGATCTCTGGCCAGGACATATCACCTAAGTTCTGGACAAGTGCAAGCCTCCCAACAGCCTTTATTACGGGGTAGAGAAAGCTCCCCTGTGTTTGGCTGTACTGGCTTGAGAAAGCTCACCACCTGGGAAGACAGCTGCCATGTCTGTTGAACTGGGATTTGTCTGCATGAGGCTGAGGTTCTCCTGACCAATCCACATGTCCCGTATCTGTAAGCCCACCCTATCCTGCCTAAAATTGAGCTGGATTGACTCTCTGATCCTCTCCCGGTGGTATATCTCCATCGTGCTTACTCCCATCAGAGTGTCACTTTAGGTTTCTGGCAAACAGACAGTGACAGAAACCAATCAAGATTATAAATAAATAAATAAATATTGGTTTCCAGTCAAGAATATAAAATATAATGAAGAAAATACTACTACTCATAAGACAAGTCAAATGTTCATTTTTAGGTAAGAAAGGTAAGCAGGACAGAAGGATGCAAAACCAGGCCTGAAAACATTGTAGCCTCTAAGGCAGCTCTTGAAGACACATTATTTATAACTGAAGGAGTAAGGACGAGAGCCCTTTCAAGGGAATATATTGTTTATTATCTGGGGACTGCAAGAGAGTTGGAAAGAAGCTCGGTTGGATAGTTCTATCTTACCATAGTCACAATATCCCTCTGTCACAGATCCATTATTTTTGAAGAATTTGAGCTTATAAAAAAAATGTAACAAAAGCATCTCTGGAATGGAATAGGAGGAAATTTTTACCTGTTTAAAAAGAACACTGAGCTAGTTATCAGAAAAGCTACATACTATTCCTCCATGTGGCACTTAATAGTTTGTACTATTGGATCAGGCATGTTATCTGACCAAGCCCAATTTCCTTAATGATCAAATCAAGAGCCAGAGCCAGATGATTTTTAGCATCTTTTTCAGCATCAAATCTGAAATATTTGAGCCCTGAGGTATTGGAAATTTGCCCAACATTGTTTCTTTGTCTGTGAAAAGGGGAAGATAACATGTGTCTTCTGTTAACAGAGATAAAAGTATTTTCAAGCCATGAAGTGTTGCTGTTACATCTATTTGATGGCTTGGGCATTTGGAGGGATCGAACCTTTAATTTTAAAGAGCTGCTTTCTCAAGATGAGCTACTTTCTTGAGTTATGGATAAAAAGTACAGCTAAGGGTGATTCTTAAGTGTAGATGTGTGTACATAACTGCTTAACATTGTTAAATAGTCTACAGATAAAGAGCTCTCTGTTTTCTACATGTCAGTTATTTTAAAGGTGACATGCAGTAGTGGCATGGTCATTATGAGTCATGCTCAACTAGACGACAATGAACAACATCTCCGTATAAAACACTTTAACTATATAGAAAGGTTAACCAGGGGCAACTTATGACTATTGATAGGCTGCCAATCTAGCAAAGCTTTATAATAAGAATTGACATAATATTTTAAAAATAATATAGCAATACAATTGCTAGATTATTTATCATATTGACAGTTATTGCATATCTATAAAAATATTTTCAGTATTTTTTTCTTCTACAAAAAGACAACATACAAATACTTCTTTCACATACAAAAGATATGGTAAAGGAAGCTACAAAAATCAATATGTAGTGATTAAATAATGCTTTGAAAGTTAATTACAATCTCATGGGATAAATTTCTTACTTTCATCCCACAATGAATTGTATATATGTTTTCTGAGCCTTTTGTGCCAGATGGTGAGACACTTAAATAAAGAAAGAATGGCATTTTCACACTTTAAAATTAATTTAAGTACTTTATGATTATGTGACTAGATAAAATTAGACTCGTTCTTTTTGTAATAATTCACATTCTTTATACGTACTAAAATTTAAGATTTGGAAAACAGTTCAAATGTTAAGCTGAATTTCAAATATACTTTGAAATAATACTTTAAGTGACCAAATACTTACTCTATAAAATGTGAAATACATTAACTAGTAAATCCATATAATAGTCACAGTTTTAAAGGAACCGGAAAAAAAAAAGATTGCAAAGCATGAAAATGACAACATGAATTGTTTGCTATCCCTGTGGACTTCACAAAACAACATACTTCCCCATTATTGCCTATTTTAATTAACCATGGGTCAATCAATAGTGCCCATTGAATTACTTAGCTTTCCTTCGAGGCCACAAAGAATTTTGAGGCATATATTCAATCAGTTCCCAAATTAGCCAACAAGGAACAGTTTAATGACATGCCAGTTCTTTTGTGGCCATGATAATGTGTTTTGTCCTTTTTGATAACGTCAGGTATCTATCATGGTAAAAGGAAGAGGCAGTGCAATTTCTTGGGAGGAAATTTGGAATTAACTCTTAGGTTACTTAACGGAATATAGTGACAGCATTTATAAATTGAGAGTTGTAAAAGGCTAATATAAAAATTAAATCCTGTTTTATCCTAAGTCCTTTTTCTAATATTGACTAGAGATTTTCAAATACGCCCCTACAAAAATCATAACACATCACATCTCAAAAGAATTCATGACAGTTAGTAAGGACAATATTAATGTCCTGACTAATAAAAAATATGGATAAACAGTGTGGGCATCATTACTATACCAGAGCAAATTATAACTTCATACAAATATGTAAGCATATTTAATTACACATAACTTTAACTTATTTGATAAAATGTCATATGAACAAATACCACAATTTCATTTGATTTAATGTTTTATACTTACTTGAATAAATGTTACAAAGTTACCAAAGGAGTTAAATCTGTAAGCATTGTATTCAGTCAATGTTACATATTTTGGAATTTAGTACATACTCCAAGATGAGCAGTATGAATGTGAAAATGGATTCATCGATTTTAATGAGTATCCATCAAGAACCAGGCTTAGAAAATTGCACCAATATTACACACTATAATGAACTCAGCATATTAGAGATTTTAAGGATGGCTCCATATAGGGTAAGGCTCAGATCTGTTGTTAATAAGGTTACTGTTATGCAATAGTTGACTGATCACACCTGACAACAACCATAGTCTAAAATTCAGTTTTAAACAATGGAATAAAATTTTTCAAGTGCTTATCTTCTAGAAAAAAGATAGCATATTGATAAAAAAACCCAATTATTTAAGTGACTTTAAAAATAAAATTTAAATTACAAATGTCCTTTTTTTATATTTTTTTACAGAAATAAAGGAAGATTTGTGAAGGAGAGAACCAAAGAAGGAAAGAAGGAGGAAAAGAGAGAAACCAAAAAGAACAGAAATGTCATGACTACATGCCTCATGCTCTTTATTGAAGGTGAAATACATCTCTCTGTAGGCCTTTGAAATTTGTATGGTTTTAATTAGACCAAAAAAAAAAAAAAATGGAGGAGGAAGGTGATTTTCTTCATTTTTTTATTATAGTAGTTTCTTAATAAGTATCTGTTCTTGGAGTCTTTGTGACAAATTACTTATAAATTTAATGTGATCTTCATCTAAGTAGAAAAGATAGCTGGTTAACAGATTTATGCACCAGAAGAAAAGTAGCGGTAAGATTAACTGATGATGGTATTATCCAGGAAAATACATTTGCAAATATTCTGAAAAAGTAACTATGGGGTAAAATTATATTTAATAGTCACTGACTTAACTTTCATTTTTAGTTACTGCTAAAGATTATGGCAATGGGGGAAATTATACTTTAGATACAATTCAAGACTTACAATTTCATTTGCCTTCTGAATAGAAATGTATTTTACTTAGACTTATTGCTAAAATTCTAACTCTGAAAAGTGATTTTCCCCAAAATCATTTGTTCTTGCAAAATAGAATCTTTTATTTGCTCAGGGACCTTTTAAACTCCAAATATCTCTGATTTTTATATATCAAACCAGATAGAAAAAATGTTTGTATTTCTAGAGATGGCTCACATTTCTATAAAGACATTATTTTGCAGTTTTCTATTATGGGAAATTTTTGTATTCTTCCTGTCTCATGATACATTTGACGATGTCTGTAATTGTTTGTTGAAAGCTCTGGATGTCTAATGTTTATCATTCAAAATGTCTTTCCTAGCCAATTACTAATGTTTATTTTGTGCTGAAATATTTATTGCATTAAGGAGAGAGGATTAGGATAGGATGCAAGCTCTACCCTACTAAAGGGTCATGGGACCTCTGTGCTAGTTCTCCTTTTGGGACACCTGCCTTCGCTCTATGAACACTAGTCTCTGCCAAACCACACTGAATACTTATAATCCAGTGAGTCATTCCTCTAGAGGATCTGATGCTTGGGAGTCATTCTAGCAAACCATTGAAACCAAGAGACATATAGGAGCTGGGAAACTGAACAAAAGAGAGACTACTGATATCAGAAATTATGAGTAAATCAAACAATTGGGACAACTTTGACTCATACTTCCTATAACTGCTCTGCCACTAATCTTAGCAGAACAAATGATGAATACATGACCACACAGAGATATTGGGAACAGTATGGCTATAGGTTAGTAGCAGAGATGCCGCTCAACATTCTCCAATATACAAATGCTCTCAAGACAAATAATCGTTTACTCAAGACATTAATAATACAGAAGTTGAAAAAAAATCATGCTTTGCCCTATTGTTACTGATAGGTTGAGAATCGTAAATCTCTCTTACACGTACACAACTGGCATTTCCAATTCATTGTTCTGCCTATTGACTGTAATAGTCTAAGAAAATGTGTAATCGCCTGGTCAAACCACTTATGTAAATCATTAAAAATCATAGGTAAAATATACAAAATATAATTAGTGCTTTTGAAGTCCATATTCAAATTAAAAGAATCATTAAAAATTACAAATTATTTACAGGAGAGAAAGTTAAATAAAAAAAGAAAGGAAAAGATTTATGACATCTTTTCTAGACTAACAGTGATGGCAAATGCAATCTTAAATTTGAAGACAAAAATTAAATGCAATCTGATATTTGAATAACCCACTAAAAAATTAGAAAAAGGAGATGTTCTATTTAGAGAGACCTTGCAATCCTCAATACAAATCCTTATTTTATGATATTAGGAATATCAAACACCTTGAGATTGAAGCAAATGTTTGAAGATATTTGAATCACCTAAATAAGAAGGTGAAGAATAGTAACATAATAATAATACAGAAGGGCTGTATTATTCTTCTACTGATGAAAAGAATCACATACTTTATCAATTCATCATAGGTTAGGGAATTCCCTGGAAACTCTCAAATGGTAAAATGTAATTGATTTTGACTAATTATGTTTATAGCTTAAAATACTGGAAGGTACATTCCCATTCCATTTGATTTTGGGGCAAACATGAAAACTACACTAAAATATGAGAATACTCACAAAAATGAATTTATTCTCATCTCATTAACTCCAACTTACATGTGTTTAAACATAACCTCACATGAAAGGAAAAAGTAATGTATTATATTCAGATACACTAATAGGGCTTAAAGATAGCTCTTGTGGCCCAGGGGTAAAGAGTTGCACAGCCAATCCAAAGGCAAGCAGACCAAGTGCACCAGCTACATCAGAAGAAAAATGAACTATTTTCTCTCATGCAATTTGCAGACTCTGAAAACTCTCTGGAAAATCAACTACGAGTCAAATCTCAGTACTTAACAACAACCATTTTTTTAAAATCATCTAAGAATTAATATAATGCTTTGAACTGCTAAACAATTCAGAGCTCGTGTTTTAACTAGAAAAATCTGATACCGCATACTTCTAGCCTGCTATCACTGATAGTGACATTACTTTTTTTTTTTCATTTTCTAGATTCAGGTACCGTTGTTTCTTTGAACTTAGAAATTCTCACATACAGATTATGTAAGGTCATGAAAAGACATTGTTCCTTTGATCTGTGGAAGTGAGTCAGTGAAAATGTCTCAAGAGGCTAAATTCTAGCTTTTGAATCACAGCATGAGACAGTGAAATTACAGCCAGACATCCACCACACCTAATAAACTAAATTATCAGAAAAAGTAAATGGAAAGAGGAAAACTAAGAAATAAATAATTAATTGAACTAGAAATTTCATTTATTCTCTAATAGATTGCTCAATGAAAGTTTTCTAGAACAAAACTTAAAAACATCAGCAAAATATCTACATTAAGTCTCAATATGTTGTCTCTTATCCTTAAAATTTTCCCTTTCTGATAAACATATATTGTGCTATATTTTTGCTCTTCCTCTGGATTTCATTGAAATTAAATTTCAATCTGTGATATCTTTACTCTGTGATAAGGAATGCATTATCATCTAACAGGGCCTCTATAGCTGCCTAAAATGTACCTTCTTCTACAATTAAAAAAGACAGACTGTGGCTTTCCTTTTCACTCTGTTGGAGAAGTTTGGTAAAGACAATGTCTGATAAAGGACTATAATTCTGTAATTTAACGAATACTGCAGCACTACCACAAGATAAAGGTAAACAACCCAACTGCAAAATGGGCACAGGATATGAACAGAGAATTCATCAGTGAAGACATTTAAATGACAAATAAACACACGAAAAAACATTCAAAATTCCTTCCCTCTAAGAAAGATTCAAGTCAAAACATCTCACTCCAGTGAGATAACATCTCACTCCAGTAAAAGTAGCAAAGTTTAACAGAGTAGCAAACAACAAATTCTGGCAAGGTTGTGGAGAATTTGGAACCCTTATTCGCAGTTGGTGGGAGTGTACAATTGTACAACCACTATGGAAGGAAGTATGACATTTTCTCAAAAAGTTGGAAATAGAGATACCATTTGAACCAGCAATTCCACAACTGAGAATATACCCTAACAAAACCAAAACTGTCACCCAAACAGAAATACACACACCTGTGTTTATTGCTGTGGTGTTAACAAATGTCCATCAACAAAAGATTATATAGAGAAGCTCTGGTATATATATATATATATATATACACAATGGAATACTACGCTGCATTGAAAAACAAAGAACTCATGAATTATTCTGTAAAATGAGTGACCCTGGAGGACATCAGTCATAAAAGGTCAAATGCTACATGGTGCCACTGTTATAAAACAAGACTGACACCAAGGTCGGGGGGAAACTAGAAAGAGAGGGCATAAATAGAATACACTGCATTGAAATGGATGAGGGAGAGAACTGTTTGAAGGGAATATATGATTAGGTATCAGTGAAAGAGAGTAAGACCCTCAAGGAGACAGACTGACATAGTGATGGCAGCAATGGGATCAGGAATGTCAGAGATGATAAAGACATCTTAGAATAGCACAGGGTTCAAGTCTGTTGCTCAGAGGATCTCTGTGAGTCATACTCAACAGTGCATAACAATCATAACAATCCCTGTTTTACTTCACAGCTCCTTGTCTTTTCTCATAGTTTCTAACATGGCTTGAAACTATTCATGTCTTCATTTTTATTTTTCTTATCTTTTGGGCCATTGTTTTGAGTGAATATGCCTTGTACAGTCTGGAAAGGAGAGGACCTTTAATAAAGTTGAACTGGTTAAAAAAAATATATGCTGCTAAAAAGAGTTATACTGCTAACACAAAGGCTGAACCTCTAAGGGGGTTGAATTGTATCAACTGCTTCTTTGCAGAAAGATGGGACAATATCCTCTCATGTGATTTGCAGCTTTCGAAACACAACAAAAGTAAGGTTATTGAAAAGTTCAATCTTTTCTCCGTCTATTATGATGTTCCCTATCAGCCCAATGATGAGGATTTTTGTTTTCTTGATATTGAAGTGTAATCTATATTGAAAAATGTACTACTAGATCACCAGAACACTCTGATATAGATACACAAATACATAGATAGA
>NW_006399904.1:2472274-2474847 GCF_000299155.1 Elephantulus edwardii
TCTCCTTATATCCTCCCTAGTCATTGTCTAACTCTCTGATGCATAACAAGTGATAGCAAAGATCATGGCCTGCATCAGACAATACAGTGGTGAGAATCTTCGTCTTCTTGACATTGATCCTCGATCCATATTGGAGGCTGCAGTCCTTGACCCTCTGCAGCAAGCACTTCAGGTCCTCCTCAGTTTCAGCAGGCAGGGTTGTGTAATATGCATAACGCAGACTGTTGATAGATCTTCCGCCAATCCTGATGCCACATTTCTCCTTAGAGCCCAGCCTCCTGGATAATCTGTTCTGCATACAGATTGAAAAGGTATGGAGACAGGACACATTCCTGGCATACGCCCTTCCCAATTTTGAACCACGCAGTGTTTCCTTGCTCTGTTCTGACAACTGATTCTTGGTCCAATATAGGTTTTCTTATTAGCACGATCAAGTGTTCTGGGATTCCCATTCTTCTCAGAGTCAGCCACAGCTTGCTGTGATCCACACAGTCAAAAGCCTTTGCATAGTCAATGAAGCATAGGTAGACATTCTTCTGGTATTCTTTGCTTTCTGCCAAGATCCATCTAACATCAGCTATAATATCCTTAGTACCACGACCTCTTCTAAATCCAGCCTGTATATCTGGCAGTTCTCTGTTGATATATTGTTCCAAATGTTTTTGGATAATTTTCAGCAGAATCTTGCTTGCATATCAATGATATTGTTCGATAATTCCCACGCTCTGTTGGGTCACTTTTCATTGGAATGGGAACACATATAGATCTGTTCTAGTCAGTCAGCCAGCTGGCTGTTCTCCATATTTCTTGGCACAACTTAGTGAGCACATCCAGGGCAGTGTCTGTTTGTTGAAATATGTCAATTGGTAAGCTATCAACTCCTGGAGCCTTCTTTTCTGCCAATTCCTTCAGGGCAATTTGAATTTCCTTCTTCATCACCATAGGCTCTTGCTCATATGTCATTTAACGAAATTCTTCTGTGTCAGCCAATTCCTTCTGATACAGTGACTCTGTGTATTCCTTCCATCTTCTCTTGATACTTCCCGGATCGTTTAACATTCTACCAAAAGTATCCTTAGTATTGCCACCCCCGTGGCTTGAATTTTTTTTCCCAGCTCCTTCAGCTTAAGAAACACTGAGCGAGTTCGGTTCTTTTGATTTTCTGACTCCTGCTCTCTACACATGTCATTATAGTATCTTGCTTTGTCGTCCTGGGCTGCCTTTTGAAATTTTCTGTTTAGCTCTTTGATTTTTGCTGTAGCCACATATTTTCATAGCTTTAGACACTTCATCAAAGTACCATGTTGCTTCACTTCTGTGTACTTTGGACCATGCTGTTAATTCTTCCTGAAATATAATTTATGATATTAAAGATTTTTCTGTTACTATCTAATAACCTTAAATAGTCAAACTCAAGTTTCTCTATTCCTAGAACTTTCCTTGACTTATCCAAGAAAGCCGATAATAGAGACTGTATTACAAGTATGGCTATATTAATTATCCATGAAAAAGTTAAGGAGCTACGCTGTCATCTAAAAAGCACACTCCACTAGTTGCTCCACCAGAGAAAGATGAGCATTCTTATTCCTTGTGTTTTACTTCCTCTGAAAATCCATGGTCAGCTATGAATCAGTTCTGACTTGATTGTAGACAACAACAATAATGATACAAATACATCAATACAGAACATCATGATAGAATGGAGAAAATATTGAAGTTCCTAAGGGTCTTTTTATGTTTGAATGCACAATCAACAGCATTGAGGCAGCAGTGGAAAACTAAAATGATGATTTGTAACAGAAAATACTGCTGCAAAGTGTTAAAAAATACTATAGTATGCAAAACTAAGGTATGCCTGATCCAGGTGTTTTCAAGTGTTTCACAGGGATATAAAATCCCAACAGTGAATAAGGAGGACTTTAGGAGAATTAATGTCTGTAAAGTGTGGTATTGGTGACAAATATTGGGTGTACCATGGATTTCCAGAAGAATGAAAAAATCAATGATTAAATACCATAATGGTTATCCATCATGGACAGTGTTTAATTCACGTTTGGAAGCAGGAGTGGTACCCAC
This sequence comes from Elephantulus edwardii, assembly GCF_000299155.1. Classification (NCBI taxonomy): domain Eukaryota; kingdom Metazoa; phylum Chordata; class Mammalia; order Macroscelidea; family Macroscelididae; genus Elephantulus; species Elephantulus edwardii. The sequence goes on from NW_006399904.1 coordinate 2,474,351, forward strand.
TTCCTAAACCACATGACTCTGGAAACTCTAAGACCATAGAGAATCAATGATAGTTATAGAACAGGGTTGGGGTCTTTTGTTCGTAAGGCTGCTGTGATTCGTGCTCAACTCAATGACACTTAACTGCAGCAGCAGCAGCAGCATGGTTATACTAATGAGAAAACTATTTCTACACCAAGAAATTGTTCTTTGAACAGAGAAGGGGAACATCGCATGGTTCAGAATCAAGAAAGGAGTGTGTGAGGGATGTATGCTTTTACCAAAAGTTTTCAATCTGCATGCTGAACAGATCATTTGAGATCTGGACTTTATAAAGAGAAATGTGGTATCAGCATCAGAGAAAGACATATCAAAACGTGTATTATACAGATGGCATAACCTTGTTGCTAAGAATGAGGAGAACCTGGAGCACTTGCTGCAGAAGATCAAGCACTAGAGACTTTAGTATGGCTTGCATCTCGTTAAGAAAACAGAAATTCTCACCACTGCAACAATAG
>NW_006399904.1:2474947-2476225 GCF_000299155.1 Elephantulus edwardii
ATATGCAGATGACACAACCTTGTTTGCTGAAACTTAAGAAGACCTGAAGCACTTGCTGCAAAAGGTCAAGGACTATACCATTCAATATAGAATGAAGCTCAACATCAAGAAGATAAAGACTCTTACCACTGGGCCAGTTGGCAGCACCATATTAGTTGGAGAAGTGATTGAGGTTGTTGACAATTATAACTTGCTCAGATTCACAATCATCAGTCTTAACACCAGCAGAGTTAGGAAATCAAAAGACAAATTGCACTGGGAAAATCTGCTGTCGTGGACCTCTCCAGAGTGCTGAAAAGCAAGGACATCACCCTAGATACAAAGGTGAACTTAATCCAGGAAATGGTCTTCTCAATTACTTGTTATCCTTCAGAGAGTTGGACATGACTAAGAATGACAGAAGAATTGATGCCTTTAAGTTGTGGTGCTGAAGAAGAGTCTTGAACATACCCATGGACTGTCAAGAAAACAAATAGGTCCATCTTGGAGAGGGTGAAGCCAAGTCTTTCCTTGGAGGCTAGGATTTTGAAGTTCCATCTCACTTATTTTGGGTACGTGGCCAGGAGAGATTGGTCCTTGGAGAAGGACACCATGCTCGGAAGGGTGGGTGGACAGCACAGGAGAGGAAGACCCAGGATGAGATGAATTGATACAGTAACTGGGCCGATGGAGGTTGGTATACTGGAGTTAGTGAGACTGGCTCAGGACAGGGAAGGGTTCAGACCAGCTGTCTATACATTGCAAGTGACACAATAGCATATAAAAACAATAACATATTATGACAGGTTTGGAAGCAAGAATGGTATCCTCTTCTAAATAACATGCTTCTGGAAACCCTTTGAACATTGATAAATGTGAATAGTTTTAGAGGGGCTTTAAGCCTTTGTTCATAGGGTTGCTATGAGTCATCCTCAACTCGAAGGAAATCAACAACAACAACAACAACATAAGCTGTACTGGAATCAACAGTACCTAAACCTTTCCCTGGGTCCCCTTCTTTAGATTCTTATGTCTGGATTTGGTAAATAATCTTAGACTTGTTATTTAATAATGATTTTTAAAATTCAGTTTTCTTTTAATATCATTTTTGCGCACAATCAAATGGATTTTGACTCAAAGACAGCCTACAGGTTGGAGTAGAACTGCCCTTGCTTATGTTGTTCCCTGTTGTTGTTTTTATGTGCCTTTGAGTCGTTTGCGATTCATAGCGACCCTATGCACAACAGCCCTAAATCCTGCTCTATCCTGCGCCAACTGCACTGCCTCTGACACACCCAT
>NW_006399904.1:2476325-2484459 GCF_000299155.1 Elephantulus edwardii
CAAGGTCTTCTCAATTGTTTCCATCTGAGAGATGGTCAATGACTAAGGATGACAGAAGAAGAGTTGATGCCTTTCCACTGTGGTGCTAGAGAAGAGTGTTGAACATACCATGGACTGTCAAGTGAACAATTAGATATGTCCTGGAGACGATGAAACAATGATGCTCCTTGCAAGCAAAAATGGTAAAACTCCATCAGGTACTTTGGGCATGTTGTCAAGAGGAGTCAGTCTTTTGAAAAGGACATGATGCTTGGAAGGGTAGAAGGACATCTCAAGAAAGAGAGATTCTCAATGAAGTGGATTAGCACAGCGACTGGCAATGGTGTCAGGTGTGTCAGATATGGTGATATTGACTCAGGACAGGTAAGTTTTAGGGTCATTATTTATAGGGTTAATGTGACTGTTGACTTGATGGCACATAACAACAATATGTTAAAGGAATTATACCAAAATATTGCTTATAAGTAAGGAAGGAGAAATTTTATTGTGCATACTTTGGAAATGTTAGTAGAAACAAATAGTTCCTGGAGAAGAAAACAATTACTGGCAAAATAAGAGGACCCCCAAAAAGGAGAAGATCCTCAGTGGCTGCAAAAATAGGCTCAAACATAACAAAAATTGTGAGGATGGCAAGGTGAGGGAATATTTGGTTTTTTAACACATGAAATCTCTGTGAATTGGAACCAACTTAACAACACCATACAGCAATAATAAAATGTAGTGATTATACATAAATTCTTTCAAAGGTAAAATCCTTGAACAAATAGCACTTATTTGAAATTATTTTTAAAATGCTAATATCAAGCAGATTAAGTGAAACTGGTTTTTTGAGTGAAAAGAGAAATGGAAAAATACAAGAGTTCTTAGATAATCTTCCATTGAAGTATCTGGAGAAGTATCAATGCCAGAAGCAACAATAGGGGTTCTCAAATTTAATTATAAAAGATATATGTTTTCATAGACTTACTAGGTAATGCAAATCAATCTAAAGTTAATTATTACCCTTCAATCTTGTGCTTTGCTTAGAATAAAACTCTTTCCTTCATAAAGTTTAGTCAGTCACTTCTTTCTCTGGGTATATACCTTATTTGATTAATAGCCTTCTTTGCTTACTATATTATTTCAGCACATATATTTATCTTCTCAGGGATAACTTTGAACTTAATGTGCTTAACTTTGATGTAGGCTATTTGACGTCAAAGAATGATATTGATTCAGGAAACAATACTATGAATTTATTTATTTGATTAATCATATAAAATAAATTATGCATGTGACATACCAAATATTGTTTGTTGTTGTTTAATGCCGTCGAGTCGTAGACGACTCATAGCGACCCTATGAACGAACAGCCTGAGCACTGTTCCTAAATTGAACTAGAATAATTCACTGCGTGTTGTTGCTGTTGTTATGTACTGTTGAGTCAGAACTGACCTAGAGCTTACTCTCCAGTGGATTTCCAGAGGCAGTTAAATGAACCAGAGGAGATTGCCTGTCCTTCTCCTGAAAAAACAGTTGCTGGAATTAAACAGCATGTCCTGGGGATTGCAGAGCAGTTTCTTACCACTAGACCACCAAATGTAGAGAGGTAAAATATAAAGAATGTGATAATATTCTATTACCTGGATAACAATAATTGAATCAATAAGTTAACTTACATCTGAGGTATCTTTTGGTTGTGTGGTCTTAGTGAACTGTAGAAAGTTTCTGTAAAAAGCTCAATGATTCTATTTAGTATCAAATAAATTTTAAGAAGAATAATCTGTTCTCTTCTGATCAGATTTGGAAATAATCATCTAAAATGGTAGTTATTCTAAAGAGAACTTTTGCTTGGCTTGTGTTTTCAAAATCTACAATTTACAATATTGGAATAATGTATTGGTGTAGGCAGAGAAATAAATAGTTGAGACCTCCAAAATAGTTAGATTTTGCCAGAAAATGTCCTGAATATTTTTTTTTCTTAAAGGTTTCCTTTTATTTAAATATGATAGAAAGCCAAGGAATGATAGTGGCATAGTCTGCAGGGAGTTGTACCTCTAACCAAAGACCAAGTCACTCTGGTAGTTCAAATCCACCAGTGACTCCTAGGGAGAAAACTGGGCAATCTTCTCCCATGTGACCTAAAACCTCAAAAACCAAGGAAATAACAGTTGTGAGTCTGTTTGTTTCTATCCAGTGGGGAGGTTTTTGTTTTGTTTTGTTTTGTTTTAAACAGAAAGCCAGTGCATTAATTTTTATTTTGTTGTTTTTGCAATCAACGAATTATGCACTGTAAATGCCTTAAACAAACAAACAAACAAAAAATGGTAATAATTGGAATGTGCCAAGGTTTGAAAACAAGTCTGGAGGCAGCGACAGCTGAGGGTCCCTCAGACTGTCAGGTTACAAAGGCGCGTGGTTCACTGTGGCTCAACATGCTCAGCTCTAACCTCTCATGTCCCCGCGGGCTGTGCAGGTCTCGCCCTGGGCGCTCAGTTCATGGGGGGCGGCTCATGGGGGACCTGAGAAGCCAGGTGAGGCCTCAGGATTTGCTCCACCAGCAGCTGGTGGCGGGATTCGCCCAGCGAAGTTGTCCCTCAAGGCTCTTCTAGTGCATTAATTTTTAAGCCTAGTTTCACATAAATTAATGGAAGATGGACTAGTGGTAAGAATCTTTGCTGCAAATCCCCCATCTGGAGAAGGACTGGCAATCTTTTCCTCTGAAAATCTGCTGGAGGGTCAGTCAGATATGGGTTGGTTTTGGATCAATGACAAACAACAATAAGAAGTAATCTTAGATTTCAGGATAGGGATTAATTTTCATTTAGATATTTAGAAAGTCTATTTAAAACCTTTGTAGCTTATATTCAATTTATGCCTCTGAAATAATTTAACAGCTTTTAAATCTAATTAATTTAGTTTTATATAACACATAAACTACCTTCTTTATTTTTTCCTTGAAATAATTTATTAATCCTGCTGATTTAATTATAAATATGTGTTGAAGGTAATTTTTACTCTAAAGATCATAATTCTTTAAAGTTTTATGTTTAGTTAATTTAGATAGTTGCCATAACTATGATATGTTATACTAATTTTGAAAATTAAATGCTTGGTTTTATCTCAAGTTTTAAGTTTTTAGTAAGTTAATACAAATATCTTAAATAATACATCTTTTCTAAGGCCAGTATTTTTCTGTACATCTGGCATAGGAATCAAAAAGTTGTCTTTTGTTCCAAAAGTCCCAATTGCTTACTCTTCATTGTTATATTAGATGATTTATAGTGCTTGGGAATGCAGTGTGACTATGAAATGAGCATGCTTATATTTCTTCATATGTTTTATTTCTGAAGAAATACCTAATTCAATGCCAGAATAAAGTATTCCAATTGAAATATGTGTAGCTTGGGAGTCTGGGTCTAATTTAGTCTGACAAAGCTGTTGATTTATCTGAAAAAGATGTTTTTTAAAATAACATGCTGACTTCTTTCCTTAATTACCTTTTAGCAAACTGACACAACAAAAGCCTATGAATACTAAGAGGCTTACAGGTACTAGATTCAATGTTTTTCAAATGACAGCAAGCCATTTCCCTCCCAATGCTCAGAGTTGTAACACTTCCAATAGAAAATATGAGTAGATTGTATAATCTTATGTATCCTTCCTGTCTCTGTAGAGATGTGCTGTTCAAGAAGAAAGCTACAAATGACATGTAGCCATTAAGCACTTAAAATGTATTGAGTCCAAATTTGAAAGTATCATAAGTATAAAACCAACACTCATTTGTTAGTTTATCACACAGAGGCAAGTTCTGTGTTGCTGTGATGCGGGAAGCTACACCAAAAGTTTTTCCAATGTGTGCAGGGTCATTGTAAAATACTTTCCAAAATTGCTTTTATGTTTCACTGAGTCAAAACTGACTCAATGTGTTTCAAAGGCTTTAAATTACACAAGGAGAGATTGCCCATCTTCCTCTCACAGAGAAGCTGGTGGATTAGAATCATTTGCCTTTTGGTTAGAAGAGCAAATTCTTACCAACAGTGCGTCCAACATAAGAAATATAGGTCTCAGAAAGATCTAATAACCTATTTCTGAAAATTAGTGGATGAAAACATTTTACAGATCACAACATTTTCTGCCTCGTTTGCTTTGGACTTATTATCAGAGGAGATCAATCACTAGAAAAAGATATATTGTTTGACCAAAGACAAAGTTGTTGAGGATAAGGTTGGAAAATGAATTGGCAACAATAGTTCCAATAATTAGGATGACACTGGGACTAATGTCTTATTCTGTTGTCCATAAAGTTGTTATAAGTCAGAGACCACTTAATCACAGCCATCTATCTCTCTATTGAACTGTAAATATAGTTAGATTTTGAGAATTCAGCAGGTAGAAAGATTGAAGAACAATTGATTCGTTGTTATTTGCCCTCAAGTTGATTACAAATCATAGCAACCCTATTCACAATAGCTTTGTATGCTACTCTATCCTGAGCCAATCTCACGGTCTCTGACATAACTGCTCCTATTACCCAAGTCACTGTGTCAATCCATCCCATCCAAGATTTTCCTCTCCTGTGTTGGCGCTCCACCATTCCAAACATGATGTCCTTCTCCAAGGACTTTTCTGAAAACATACCCAAAGTGTGTGAAACAGAGCTTCAAAATCCTTACCTGCAAGGAGCAACCTGGTTGTAACCTTTACAGAACAAACCTACTTGTTCTCTTGACAGTCCATCATATATAGTCCATACTCTTCCCCAGAACACAACTCAAAGGCATCGATTCTGACCTATCATCCTTAGTCATTGTCCAGGTCCCTGATTACTATATTTTAATTCTATTACCCATTTAAATAATGATAATAGTTGATATATGCTGAATTAAATAAAATACATTAGTAAATAAATTTCCCTTGTTTCCTTTTCCTTTTAAAAAGTTTTTCATTAGTACATTAAGATAATATATGTGACTTGATTTGGTGGCTGATAATTAACTAGACATTTCTGTAATATCTAAGCTGATAAGTAAGATCATTTAATCATTGATGTCACGGCCCAAAGTTTTAATAGCATGAAAATTCTGAAGACTTTAATGCTGTTAGGTTCAACAAAAAGTAACAGCTCATTGCTTTCAACTCATAACTGAATTATAGTTGAGCTTCCAATAGATTTGCTGAGGTTGTAGATTGTACAGAAGGAGATTATCTCTTTTTCTCCTGTGGAGCAGCTGTTGAATTCAAACACCTACTCTGGGTTGGCAGCACAACTTCCTTATCCACGAGGCCAACAGAGTTAGTACCACGAAAAAAAAAAAATTGGTGGTGAAATAGCTTGCCTCCAAAAACTCTATGAATTTGGAGAAACAATGAAAGTTATACAAGTGTTCAGGTCTTTTGTTCATAAGGTTGCTATGAGTCATCTACAACTTGATGGCACTTAACAAAAAACATAGAGAAAGCTTTGCTGGCCTAGCAGATAGAAAGTTATGCTACCAAACCAAAGGTGGGTGATTTTAAGTTGTGGCCCTCAGGCCTGGTTTTGGTTTTGGTCAAACATTGTTTTAAGTGGTATAGCAGTGGTCTGTCCACTTGCTGTAGAGAAGTAACTCATGGTTGTTGTGATGCTAAATACTATGACAATGACCCATGGTGGACAGTCTTTGGTAGAGCTTCCAGATTAAAACAGGCTTCGAAGCAGAATTGGCATCCATTTCCAAAATAGCTTGCCTCCAGAAACTATATGAATGTGGAGAAATGATGAAAGTTATACAAGTGCTCAAGTCTTTTGTTCAGAGTCACTATGGGTCATCTATGACTCAATGACACTCAACAACAACAACATGACAGTTTAAGGACTAAGGTGCATCTGATCCAGGCCATGGTCTTTGCAATTACTTGCTAGGCATCATAGAGCTGGGCAATGACTAAGGATGACAGAAGAAGAATCAATGCCTTTGGGTTGTGGTGCTAGAGAAGAGTATTGAACGTACTGTGCACTGCCAAAAAAAACCCAAAAAAACAAAACCAAAAACACACACACACAAAACTCAAACAAAAAACCATGTCTGTCTTAGAAAGGCAGAAACCAAAATCTCTGTGGAAACAAGGACCTTTAAACTCTGTCTCACATATTAGGGCACATGGTCAGGAGAGACTAGTCCTTGGAAAAAGACATCATGCTTGGAAGGATGGAGGGTTAGTGCAGGAGAGGAAGACCCTGAATGAGATGGGTTGACAGAATAAGTGGGATAATAAAAGTAGGTGCTTTGGAGTCAATGAGACTGGCTCACCACAGAACAGACTTCAGAGGTATTATAAACAGGGTCATTATGAGTTGAAGATGACTGAATGGGACATAATAAGGATATGACATATATTTTACTACTATTTAATACTAAAGATATTTCTGTTTCATTTTAAAAAATTCTAAATGCTGTGCTGAAATGTTAAGACTCTTTTTATCTTTCATGAGATGACTTTATTATCAGTTCCATGACTATATTTTCTTTTCTTATGTCAGGTATTTTTCCATAAAAGTTTTTCAGAGGAAGCAACTATCACTCTGAAATTATGTGTTCAATTTTTAAGTGTTTTTTCAAGAAAGGAGAAGTTAAGAAAAAAATGAATAAAATGTCAAATCAAGAACTCTTGAGAATGAAATCCTTTAGAGTGGTGCTATGTGGTTAACTATGGGATTTTATTACTTGTAAGAGGGAAGAGAAAGTAGCAGCTAATAGTTCGTACTTGGGAAATAAAACCCAAACTATGAAAGTGTGTAAATGAACATGTGTGTTCCCTTGATACAAAACAGCTCTCTCATTGCTACATAAATTAATTACTTGGATCCACAATCAACACCCTTGGTATTAGCTGTCACAAAACAGAAGCCATGTTGCATTGGAAAAACGTGCTATAAATGATCTCTCAAAAATGCTAAAGAGCAATGATGTCTGTTTAAAGATTAAGGTGCACCTTAAAGATATGGTCTTTTCAATTATTTGCTATGCATTGATTGTCCAAAATCAATAAGGATGACAGAAGAAGAAATAATGCATTTAAGTTGTGGTTTGAGGAAGAGTGCTGAATATGGCCTATTAAAAGAACAAATAAGTCTTGGCAAGAATGTAGTTAGGTAGCTTATTTGAAGTCAGGATAGTGAAACTTCATTTTAGACACTTTGGACATATTATTAGGAGGACCTGTCCTTGGAAAGGTGGAGGGTCATTGAAAGAGAAGAAGACCTTCAACCATATAGATTAACACAATATCTGTAGCAATGGGGCCAGTATGTCTAGATGATGAGAATGGCACAAGATGGAGAAGAGATCAGGTTTGTTGTTTTTAGGGTCACTATATGATGCCCCACATGTGCTCACCAAGTTGTGCCAAGAAAACTACTTGGCCAACTGAGTGGAAGAGATCCATATTTATTCACATTCCAAAAAAAAAGGTGACCTGAGAGAGTATGGAAATTATCAAACAATATCACAAATAAAACACACTAGCAAAATCCTGCTGAAAATTATCCAGAAAAGACTTGTACATTACATTGACAGAGAACTACCAGAAATACAGGCTGGCACTAGGGACACTATTTCCATTGTTAGATGGTTCTTGGCAGAAAAAACCCTAGTGGCACTAGGGACACTATTTCCAATGTTAGATGGTTCTTGGCAGAAAATAGAGTTCGAGAAGAATGTCTATCTGTGTTTCGTTCACTATGCAAAGGCATTTGACTGTGTGGATCACAATAAATTGTGGCTAATCTTAAGAAAATGGGAATCTAAGAGCACTTGATCTTGCTTATACAAAACCTATATTTGGACCAAGAAGCAGTCCTCAGAAAAGAGCAAAAAAACATTGCATGGTTCAAAATCAGGAAAGGAAATGCATCAGGGATGAATCCTGTCCCTGTATCTTTATGCAGAAGAGATCATTCAGGAAGAAGGGCTTTATTAGGAGGAGTGTGGCATCAGGAATGGAGGGAGACTTATTCACAATCTAGATATGCAGATGACACAACCTTGTTTGCTGAAACTTAAGAAGACCTGAAGCACTTGCTGCAAAAGGTCAAGGACTATACCATTCAATATAGAATGAAGCTCAACACCAAGAAGATAAAGACTCTTACCACTGGGCCAGTTGGCAGCAC
>NW_006399904.1:2486519-2502754 GCF_000299155.1 Elephantulus edwardii
CTCTTGTTTCCTAGGTTATCATTTTTATATGAGGAGATCACCAAGTCTTTTTTTCTTGCTGACCAGGCTGAGGTGCTTAACCTCATACCTTTCATTGTACAACAAAGGTCCCTTGTTTTAATGTTTGAAGAACTCTCAGTCACACTAAATAAATATATTTGATCAGTTCTACCTCTGCATAAGATATTCCAATTACAAAAGAAAGCTTCCATTTGCTAATGTAGTTGATATAATTTATGGAATTATGCTATTCATTGTTAAGCTATTAAACCACCTCAAAGAAAAGACAGTTTTGGGTTTTGTAGCAAATTTTCTGTTAACAGATAAAATGAAATCCATATATTCTGAAAGGTTATATTTGAACTACAGATGACTGACATCAAAGACACTTTGTAAGTAGACATAATTAACCATAAATAATTATTGACAGTAGTCTCTAAGACAGCTTATTTCAGTAATACCTGTATTTAGAGGTCATATATATTTTATTGAAAAAATAAAAATATTATTTTATCAGTTCTAAACATGTCTGGTATTTGACAATGTGATTTTTAAATTGTAATTCCCCTGTGATATTTAGATTTCCTTAAGGTATTGTCAAATTCCCGAAATGTTTTCAGCAAGATCAAAGCCCAAGATAAAATTTCAATTACATCAATAAAGTGAGCTATTCATATGGAACTAATCTTTCTATAAAGCCTCTTCAAATAAAACAACATTTTTTGAAAGGCAGATAAACCCAATTTACTGACTTGGCCATAAATTTTGTCAGGATTTATGCAATCAACCTTCTTGTTTTCCTTCAATATAGAGTAATGAATAGTTGAATAGAAAAGACAGTCCTACAAAATTATTGCAAAATATACAAATACAAGTCTCTAAAAGTTAGCTCACTAATTACTTAAAATATGTGTCACGGACAGTAATTTTGACGCAGGAGCTCACTCAAAGTGAACCATAGAGAAAGCACAATTAAAAAAAAAAGACAAAGTAATATAGACAATCTTGACATTGCTTTTCAAATAAAAATCGTAGTGTATCATCATTGTGCCTGGCAAGACTTTACAACTATATGAATTTGTGTGTGATGTACTTCATTTTGATGAGCAAAAAGTTATGCCACAAAGAGTTTAATTACATCCTATACAGCATGCTAATAGCCCATATGGCAGTACCTGAGAACATCCTAATTGAAAGTCACTTAACATTTACAAAGACAATCTAAGTTTAACCAGCATACAATCCTTTACATTCCTGGCTAAAAAAGACACTCTTGCTTTCAGAGAAAGTAAATTATGATGCTATATATGTTCTGATGACTCGTCATAGTGTACTTTTTTTCAGTTTACAACACCTGTCACAGCTTTCACTTAATTATAATGCATCTATAATTAAGAATCTGTTAGAATTTTCATAGAATACTTAGTTTTGAGGAAATTACGTTAACATATTGTCACATTTCAACAGCTTCAGTCTGAGAATACCACAAAACAATAACAAACATCATTTGTACATAGAATGACCTTTATCATTGCTTCTCAAACCTTAATAATTCTTGGTGTCTCCTTTTTGTCTCCTAATCTAGCAAGTTTCATTGACTATGAAGCATCCATCATTTTCTATCTCAGCTATCCCCACCTAGTCCAAGGTATTATCATTTTTCTGTGAATCTTTTGGTAAGACTTTTCTTTTTGGTGTTCTGATTTTTCTTCTTGTCTTTCTGCATTATTTTTTCTATATTAGAGAGTTGTTAAGGTTATTTTATGCTATTGAGTGGGAACTGACTCCTAGCTGGCCTTCCAGTGAATTTTTAGGGGCTGTAGATTGCATGGGAAGAGATTATCCATATTTCACCTCCAAGCAGCTGGTGTATTTGAACTGCCTACTTTTTAGCAGTACAAAGTCCTTAGCACTAAGCCACCAGAGCACCCTATATTAGAAAGTTGTTGTTATTTGCTTTTGTATCAGAACCGACTCACAGTTGACCCTCCAGGGGGTTTTCTGAGTCAGCAAATCGTATTGGAGGAGAATGTCCATCTTTCTTCAGCAGTTCAGCTGGTGGATTTGAGCCAAATGTCTTTGGGTTGGCAATGCAACTCATCACCACTAAGCCTCCAAAGATCCCTATATTAGACAGAGACCTTGTGAGACCATACCATGTCCTTCTGAGTAATCATTCATGGCTTTCCATTTCCAAATATTTTCCATTTCAAATATCAAATTTACATTCTTGTTTACAAAACCTTTTTTCCCCCCACTCTTTTTCTTCCCCCACTGCACAAGTTTGACAATAATTCTCTCACCACACTGATTGATCTTCTTTCTGTTTCTCACATGTCGCAAGCTCAGTTAATTTTTTTTTTACCCAAAAAGAGTTCTTTTCTTGGTTTGCCATCATCTGTGCATGGAAAGATTCTTCTTAGACTCAAAACTTAGTTTAAATTTTATCCTTTCAGAGAGGCTTTCTATGAATAAATATCCCATAACCCTGGTGGCAAAGTGCATAACGTATCAGCTGGCTACTAAAGGAAAGGTTAGCAATTTAAATCCAGCAGTCAATCCATGGGAGAAATATATGCAGTTCCCTCTCATAAAGATTTATAGCCTAATGGATCACTGTAAGTCCAAACTAGCTTCACAGAAGTGAGTGAATTAGTGAGTAAGGTGTCAAGGGCTTATGGGTCAAAATAGCTTTCCTGCCCATTGATTGACTTTGGCTTTGCCCCATGGATGGGAGAGGACAAGTGAATAGGGTCTCTTAGTCAATCCAAAAGGCAATTGGATAGTGTCACCACTGAATTGAGCAGAGTCAGTGACAGATCTTGAAAAATCACCAGCAGCACAGAAGCAGCAGATAATAGAGTGTGTCCTTCAGGACCAGGGATTTTTGTGTCAGCCAGATTTACAGGAAAGCAGCAACAGCTGCAGCAGAGAACCAGAGACCCATCATGAGAAAGATCTGACCTGGAATTGCTTACTAACCCAGACTCAAGGGTGGTCTTTGCCCAAGCTTGCTGGAAAACTTGGGGAGAGATGTCATAATATGCAGAACTAAGAGAATTTTGTAACACTGGCCTAAAGCTGTAAGGCTGAGGGTCAAAAGGCTTGCAATCATGAACTTGAGAAGCTGTCCTCAGAAACTGTATCCTGCTAACCTCCTGAATAAACTCCATAATCATGAATATGATTCTATGTAGTATGCACTATTGCAATGGATTTTGAACCCAGTAAGGCAGTAAGTTCACTGCTGGAATTAGTAGAAAGACGTGTGGGGCCTGTCTGACTCCATGAGCATTGGCTTTGTGTTGTGGGTGTTATTGAAAGGGACAGTTCTCTCTAGTGAAGTTAGGGTTGCCCCTTTGCTGCCTTTGTGCTTTTTACAGGGAATCAACTCAAACTCAAACTTAATATCACTGAGTCAGGACCAACTCATACTGGCTCTCCGTCAGGACCAATTCATACTGCCTCTCCAGTGGGTTTATCAGAGGTTTTAAATTACACAGAGCTTCTGAGGGGTTAGAAATGCCTGACTTTGGGTTGGTAGTGCAACTCTTCACTCACCACTCTCTGTGTTTAGTTTCGTTGAAAAACCCTTTTTAAAATCCTTGTTTTTCTTGTTTTGTCCTTTGTACCATGACCTGCATTACAACATTTTTATATAAGGTCAGGAAACTGACAACCTTTCCTTTGGTATAAACCAGAGTCTTTAGAATAGTGACTAGCAGATCATCATTCCTGAATAAATATGTGTAAAGTGAATAAATGAATGGAAATTTGAAGGTGTTATATCTAATATGTTTAAAAATATTTTATTCTAAATACTTCTTCAGTATACTCTGAATTTTTAATATCATATAATTCCAGATCTCCAAGACAGGAATGTTTAATGATAGTTTTCCAAGTGTATTTGACCACAAAATAAATTCTTCTGAAGTTACACGTTTTAATAGTATATGACAATTAAGTGCTTTAGAAAACACTTATACGGGCTCATTGATCCAAATATTTTTTTTAGAGCTGTAAGGCTTCTCCTCATGAAAGACAAAAATGTTTTATTGAAGGAATAAATTACTTTTAGTCCATAAAGTGTATCTATTTTTTTTTCCCTTTTTGTCCTTTAGGGTTTTTGGTTAGTTTTGGTTTTTGTTTTTCCTTTTCACCAAGAGCATTTGATTCCAGCTGAAACTCTGTATTATGTATTCAATTTTGTCTCCCAAAATATTCTGAAATCCTAACGCTTATGATTGTAACCTTGTATGAATGATTGAAAAAAACTCTGTATAGTGATAACATGTCAAAGAAGAAAAATCAAATGTTTTTCTATTAACAGAGAGTGTTAGTCAGGTGGTGAAATTATTTCATGTTACTGGTAGAAAACCTGTGAAATCCAGAAAACTAAGGCAGTCTCACTGAGTTTCAACCTTTACAGGCGTTATTATAGCTTTGTGGTAGTTGTTATCAATTAAATGAAGTCATACAGATGCAGGGAGGCTCCTAATCCTTACTACACTACATGAAAAAAGGAGTTCTGGTGCTGTAACCCATACAGAGTTGATTTACTAATCCAAAGACTCTGACTCCTTCAGTCTGAATCCCCCACTGGTTCTTTGGAAGAAAGATGAACAGTGAGCAGTCTCCTCCTGTGAGCTTTACAGTCTTGGAAACCCAATGAAGGGAGAATCAGATGAGTAGCTTCTGACATGATGGCAATGACAATGAGTAATAGTGATATAATGAGATGTAGTGTTAGAGAACTAAAACAACTTCCCAACACCATATTCACTTAGACAGAACTCAATATTTTGTTAAGGAAAATAACATTGAACACTTTAAAAAAATCATTGTGTAATTATAACTTCTTGTTAGGTACCATCGAGTCATACACGACTCATAGCAACTCTATGAATGAAAGGAAATTTTTTTTAAAGGAAATGTTTTTAAAGCAGAGAAACATAGGAGGGACTAATGTAGTTTTAAAGTGCAGAGGAAAGCTTTTTGGGGGAGGAGAAATAAGAGATGATACGTAAGTTGAGGGAGACAATAATGTTTAATAGTCAAACTGAAGTAGAGGTTCACTTTGCAATGAGAATAATGGGATATAGCACTGCAATGGAAAAATTTTCTGTCAGGGAACTCAATAAAGTACTGAGGGACAGTGTTGTCAGATTAAAGATTAACCTGTAACTGATACAGACCATGATTTTCTTCAATCACTTACTATATATCTGATAGTTGTACATTGAATAAGGATGACAGAAGAATTGATGCCTCTAAGTGATGAATAAGTACCGAATACTCCATGGACTATCAAAAGAGCAAAAACAGATATGGTTTGGAGACATTGTGGCCAAAGTGTTCCTTAAGAGGAAGGATGGCAAAGCTTCATCGCACATATTTTGAGCACGTTGTTAGGAGAGGCTATTCTTTGGAATGGAACATCAAGCTTGAGAAGGTGGAGTGTCAGCAAAAATGAGGAAAATCCTCAAGATTAATTGACTCAGTGATGGAAGCAATGGCTCCAAGTATATCAGAGATGATAAAATGGCACAGGAGAGGACAAGGTTCCGATGTCTTATTCAAAGGGACATTATGGGTCATACTCAACTCAAGGACCATAGCAATAATAACAACGATATAAAAGAGGAAAATGGACACAGAACAGACATATATGAAGGAAGACACCACATGGCAAACTGTCTACATTGTAGGAATGCAAAGAAATATCCAGGGTTTTCACTCATTGTAGAAGGAATGATATTTTTGTGGAGAGAGAAAACACACGACCTTGCCAATTCTTTGAATTCAAACTTCCTAACTCCCTCTCTCTTATTTTCTTTGATTGAATTCTGACTCATAGGCAATTCTCCAGTAGGTACAAGGCTATTAAATATTTTGCAAAGTGATTGTCCTTCTTCCTCAAAGAAGCTAGTGGATTCTAACCACCAGACAAATGGACTTTGGATTAGCAATGAAACAGTCTATGGACTACCAGAGTTTCCTTTTGGACTACAGAATTATGAAATAATAAATTTCTGTTCTAGGCTATCCACTTTATGATATTTTGTTATGACAGTCCAAGAAAATTACAGTATTCTGCTAATATCATTTGTTGTGATTTTTAACAAATTAACTTAATTTTTAGTGTTTTATTTTCTCATTTTAAAAATGAGGGATGATAATTTCTATGATTCCATATGGTTCCGATATTTTAAATAATTACTTCAACTAAAGTTAACAGTAAAGTGGAAAAAGGACACTTCCAAATCAAATGATGATAAATATAAAAATTCATGGCTTGAGTAAAGATACAAATAACACCCATCTATCTTGCAAGCTGATTTTCAATTTTCCTAATTAATAAACTTCAGAATGCATATGAAATCAATGATATTGTCCTATAATTTCCACACTCAATTGAATCACCCTTCTTTGGAATGGTTACAAATATAGATCTCTTCCAGTCAGCTGGCCAAGTGGTTGTTCTCCAGATTTCTTGGCACAATTTGGTGAGCACATCCAGGGCAGCATCTGTTAGCTGAAATGCGTCAATTGGTATGCCATCTTTTCCTGGAGCCTTATTTTTAGCTAGTTTCTTCAAAGCAGTTTGAACTTCTTCCTTCATCACCATAGGCTCTTGTTCATATGTTATTTCATTAAATTCTTCTGTGTCTGCAAGTTTGATACAGTGACTCAGTATATTCTTTCCATCTTTTTTAAAACTTCCTGAATCATTTAATATTCTGCCTAAAGCACCCTTGATTAGTGCAACTCAAGGTTTGAATTTGTTCTTCAGTTCCTTGAGCTTAAGAAATGCTGAACGAGTTCAGCCCTTTTGATTTTATGACTCCAGCTCCTTGCACATTTCATTGTAATATTTTGCTTTGTCATCTCGTGCTGCCTTTTGAAATCTTCTGTTCAGCTCTTTAGTATCTTGAATTCTTCCTTGTGATTTGGCTTTTCTGCACTCCAGTGCAATCTTCAGAGTTTCTTCTGACAGCACATCAGCAGAGAACTGCCGGAAGTCCAGGCTGGGTTTAGAAGGGGTCGTGGTACTAGGGATATTGTAGCTGATGTTAGATGGATCTTAGCTGAAAGCAGGGAATACCAGAAGAACGTCTATCTGTGTTTCATTGATTATGCAAAGGCGTTTGACTATTTGGATCATAACAAACTGTGGCTGACTCTGAAAAGAATGGGAGTCCCAGAACAATCGATCATTCTAATGTGAAACCTATACTTGGACCAAGAGGCAGTTGTCAGAACAGAGCAAGGAAACATTGAATGGTTCAAAATTGGGAAAGGTGTACGCCAGGGATGTGTCCTATCTCCATACCATTTCAACCTGTATGAAGAACAGATTATCTGAGAGGCTGGGCTCTATGAGGAGAAGTGTGGCGTCAGGATTGGTGGAAGATCTATTAAAAATCTGCATTATGCAGGTGACACAACCCAGCTTGCTGAAACTGAGGAGGACCTGAAGGGCTTGCTGCAGAGGGTCAAGGACTGCAGCCTTCAGTATTGTTGAGGCTCAATGTCAAGAAGACAAAGATTCTCACCACTTGGCCTTTTGGCAGCATCGGGATGGAGGTGAAGAGATTCAGATTGTTAACAACTTTAGTCTGCTTGGCTCCACAGTCAAAACTCTTGGCAGCAGTAGTCAGGAAATCAGAAAATGTATTGGGATCGGAAAGTCTGCTGTTAGGGACCTCTCCAGGGTACTGAATTGCAATGGTGACACTCTGGAGACTAAGGTGCGTCTGATACAGGCTATGGTCTTTGCAATCACTTGTTATGCATCAGAGACTTGGACAATGACTAGGGAGGATAGGAGGAGAATTGATGCCTTTGAGCTGTGGTGCTGGAGAAGAATATTGAATGTACATGGCCTGCCAAGAAAACTAACAGATTCATCCTAGAGAGGGTTAAACCAGGTTGTTCCTTGGAGGCAAGGATTTTGGGGCTTCCTCTGACATACCATGGATATATTGTAAGGAGGGACAGGTCCTTGGAGAGGGACATCATGTTGGGTAGAGTAGAGGGACAGCGCAGGAGGGGAAGGCCCTCTATGAGGTGGATTGATTCAGTGACTGGGGTAATCGGGATGGGTGTGTCAGAGGCAGTTAGATTGGCACAGGATAGAGCAGAGGTTAGGGCTGTTGTGCATAGGGTCGCTATGAGTCACAAATGACTCGGCAGCACACAACAACAACAATAATTAATAAACATTAATGCTTCAATTCTTATCAGATTTTACTTCTTTCAAAAGAAAGCTTGCATTCACATCCTCAAAGTAGATTAGTCTCTTGTAAATTTCTCTGCTTTAAAAATTCTTCTCTAACTTGTAATTATATATTTATTTTTGTTTTTGTTTTTATTAATTTTATATTGGTTTATTTACAAAATTCTTATACATTGTTTTTCACACTGGATCTTTCCCATTTCTTTTACCCAATCCTCCTTCCACTCTTAAAACTGTGAAATCTTATGATTAACTCTCCCTACCCCACCCATTCTCATCCCTCTGCTCCCATTCTCCTCCCTCCTTGGATCCTCATACACGTTCTACAATAATGGTCTTAGACAGCATTTGTCCTTATGGGAACTGAGTTAGTTCACTAACTCTTCAGTCCTTTGCAAGTTAGGTAGTAATTTAAAAATGATTGGTCCTGTGTGTTGCTTAGTATCCCACCATGTGAATGTACTATCCATTCTATTGTGGTTGGACATGTGGACTTTTTTCATGTTCTTGTGATAGTGAATAATGCTGCTATGAAGAATCATGTACAAGTCCCCATTTGTGTCTCAGTTCTCATTTTTCTTGCATGTTCCAAGGAGTGGAATAGTTGGTTTATGCAGAATTTCTATGATCAGCTTTTTGAGGTAACACCAAAATATCATTCTAGGAAAGGTCTCATATCAAAAGTTTACAGAATCCTTTAGAGCATCCATAAGAAAAAGACTGATCATACAATTACAAAATGGGCACAAACATGGAGAGACTTTTCTCAGAGAAACATATCCGGATGTCCAACAGACAGATGAAGAAATGCTCAAAATCATTGGCAATAAAAGAGATGCAAATCAAAACTACAATGAGATACCATCTCCCACCAGTAGCCATGGCAACATTTAACAGGAAAGTAAGTAATTAATTTTGGGGAGGATGTGTAGAGATAGGAACTCTTATACCCCGATGGTGGGATTGTAAAATGGTACACATTGATTTTTTTTTAATGTTTTAATGTTATTTTCCTTTATGATATTATGAGTTCTATGCTACTGAGTAGCACAGAGGAAACTATTTTTGTTATCTAATGTATCTGTAATAGAATACAAGTAGATCACTTTAACAAACAATTTTATTCTGTCACAATTTGGATGACTAAAACCCAATATCCAGGGTGTTGGCTCTAAGAAAAGGCTTTTTCTGTGTCTGCAGGGCATGCTTCTTTCATGCCTTTTTCTTTTTGGATTAGTAGCACAAATCTCTATGAACTAGGACATCAGAGATCTTGCACATATTTACACACTACCAAGAATGGCCAGAGCAAGTTGACATATAGTCTAGGATGATGCAATTCAGTTCATAATAGAAGATTATTACATCCTCAGTTCTTTGAAGAATTCCAGACAAGTAAATTATCTTACTGGGTACTTGTTGAAGAGGTACACAAATAATCTTGCAATAACTTTGGTGTAAGATGATAATTTAAGTTTTACTCACAGCCAATAACAAAGTACTTAGAAATTAATATTCAGTCCAGAGCATAACAAATAATAGTCTGAAGATAGAACAAAGAACAATGATGACCATCTCTTATATATATTCATCCCCAACCTGCTCAATTTTATGCTTATTCAAATATAATAATTACTTTAAATCTCTTCATTTCAAGATGAATAGATATTCATACAACTAAAAACGCTAATTTAAATAAAATTATTAGGCACCAATTAAGTTCTTCATTCATGCATGCCTAAATACAACTTTAAAAGAGTGGCTTCAGTGATGTTCTAGCTCACAAAAATTATTTGTTTTCCAACCTCTTTCTAGAGAAGAGTGTCTGTCAGGCCAATTGCCAAAATGGGCAGCATTTTCCTTACAAAAAACTTGAGCCCACTGACTCTGAAATGAGCTTGACCTATAATCAGAACCAGGTTTTGGGAAATATCAAGAGCAATATACCCAACTATCAATGATAATGCTGTTTAGATTTGAGTTAAATATTATTTCACAAATATTTTCACAACACAATCTTTTTTGCCTTGAATTTTGTGCAAAATAAGAACTCATTTTGATGATTGAAGACTTTTTTGCAAAGGCTTGTAGAAAACTAAGTGTAAAACAAATTAATAATTTTTGAGAGAATACTGTTTTTAGGCATTTCTTCTTCCTGGGGAGCTGACCCATAACATTGAAACACGTTGTATTCCACTTGACTCCATCTGTCTCCTTCTGGAATTATTAGGAACACTTGCAATCTTACTTCATGATATAGACAAATGATGCTCAGAATTGCCCATGCAATGACCAAAACAACATTATATTTCCATAAAGAAAGATACAGGAGATTTCTTATATGGGTGCTATTAAGGCATGCAATGAAGATGTTTAAAATTAATTTTAAAGCACAGGAAGAAGAAAATTATATTTTAATCCTCCTCTGTGCTCACTAATGGAACATCCCAAATGTTCACCCCATTATATATCTTTTCATTGTACTGCTTCTGTGTTTCCTTTAAAATGAGTCAATGGCAAATTAAAATCTCTACTGATAGGTAAAGTTTAGAATGCTAATACACTTACTATTGAAAAAGAGAAGTAGGCTTCAAAATACTGTTGCTTAAATTATAATGCAATTCATAAAAATTCAAGATCTTTTCATATACAACTGATAATTTGAAATATTTTCTATTATGCTTCAAAACTGCTGTTACCATCATCACTAATATAGCATAATTCCTTTGCAATTAAAATGATACAATATTGTAACTTTAAAACTTCAAAAATCATTTAAAATGCTTTTCATAGTCTAATTGTGCAATTTCCAGAATTTATTAGGTTTTAAAATTTGTGCTACATCTTCTGCATTAACTGACAATTTTCTTTACCTCATCCCAGTCTAAATTGCTATTATTACAAAAATAGTAAACTCATCATCAATAGCAAGTGACTATGTGTAGAAGTCTCTATTGTATGAATACAGAAAAGCCATCATTATTTAGGATGTACTTTATTTAGGAGTCTGTGCCTGCAAATTAAGAAAACTTAAATGCAGACTAAATCAAATAGAACAAACACAGAGATCAATATCAACTTGAACTTCATTCACTTCACTTGTACTTAAGTACACTGAATTATTTTCTTATCTCAATTATTAATCAAAATTGAGTCACTTATCACACTCTAAAACTTTTATCTAAAATAGTAATGCCACTTTTATCTTTTTAATTCAAACATTTAAAGTTTCTTTTCTGTAATTTAATTATAATTTAGCTAAGAAGGGGATTACTATTTTTACATCATATATATAATATTTATATAATATTTGTTGTTTTTGTTGTTGTTAAGTGCCATCAAGTTACAGGCGACTCATAGCAACCATATGAATGAAAGTCCTGGACACCTGTATAATTTTCATCCTTTCTCCAAGTTCATAGGGTTTCCAGAGGCAAGCTATTTTGGAAGTGTATGCCAATCCTGCTTCCAAGCGGGGAGCGCCACCAAACACTGTCTACTATGGGTAACCATTATCGCATTTGACTCGTCAGTGTCACAGTGTTTGGCTTCATAGCAACCACGAGTTACCTCTGTACAGCAAATGGACATACTATGACCTAGAAGAATGTTTCACCAAATATCTATATCCATATCTCTCTCTCTCCCACCCTCCATTTTTATCTTGAAAAGTGTTACTTGTTCATTTCGTACCTATGTTTCATTTTGGTTTGCATTTCTGAAACAGAAATATTCTACGATAGGGGAAAACAAACACAATACCAGAACACTAATATGGGATTTTTAAACATGAAAAACAGAAAGTGTAAGAAAGGAAATTGAGTCTAACAAATTTTGAGCACTATATTTTTATAACTACATTTCATGAAGGGGGGGAAAGTTTTACATTTACAGGTTTCAGATCCTCGGAAAATCATCTTGTTTTTCATTTTCTATCATATCCAGATTTGGAATATTCTTATCATTAAAGATAACATAAAAATAAATTTATACTGTCACAGATGAAAGAAGAAACCTACATTTCCAGACTTCAGGAAGCAACCTCATTGCATAAAAAAAATTCAAATATTTGAGGATTTTAATCCTTTGAGTTTTTTATTTTTTTAAATAACAAAAGTACTCGAAGCTGGAAAAGACTGGAAAGCATTATACTGAGTGAAACAACTTGTCTCATAAGGACAAATACTACAAAAGATTATTATTGTAAAAATAGAAGGATAACTAGTAAAGCATGTATGGGAATTCAAGGGGGGGAAAGGGGAGAGCAAGAGGGGTGAGGTAGGGGTGGACTCACAAGGTTGCACAATTTAGTGGCGAGAGGGAGAGGGGTAAAATGAGAAAGATGCAGCGGGGACCTGAAAAGACAGGAGAATGATGAGCATAGTCCAATAATGATTTGACGCCTTTGTCCTGTGGTGCTGGAGAAGAGTATTGGATGTACTCTGGACTGCCAAGAACATAAACAGATTCATCCTGGAGAGGGTTAAACCAGGTTGCTCCTTGGAGGCAAGGATTCTGGGGCTTCGTCTGATATACTTTAGACATGTTGTAAGGAGAGGCAAGTCCTTGGAGAGGGATATCATGCTTGGGAAGGTGGAGGGATGGCGCAGTAGGGGAAGACCCTCTATGAGGTGGATTAATTCAGTTACTGGGGTAATCAGGATGGGTATGTCAGAGGCAGTGAGATTGGCACAGGATAGAGCCGGGCTTAGGGCTGTTGTACATAGGGTCACTCTGAGTCGCAAGCGATTCGACAGCACATAACAACAACAACATTACAAAACCAGAGGAGAAAGAAAAAAAAGCAAAAGAGTTGTCCGAAGAGACTCTAAAGATTGGACTGGAATGTCAAAAAATCTAAAGGAAAACATGTTGAAGTGAAAGAACTGAACAGACTGTGTCAAAAGGCAGCTCGGGAAGACAAAGCAAAGTATCATAAAAGAGTGTGCGGAGAGCTAGAGCTGGAGAATGAAAAGCGAAAAACTCGCTCTGCATTTCTCATGCTGAAGGAACTGAAAAACAAATTTAAGCCTCATATCACAATGTTGAAAGATGCTATGGGCTATATATTCAATGACTCAGAAAGCATCAAAAGAAGATGGAGGGAATACACAGAGTCACTGTACCAGAAAGAATTGATTGACACTGAAAAATTTCAGGAAGTATCATACAAACAGGAGCCCATGGTAATGAAAGAGGAAGCAGAAACTGCACTGAAGGCATCAGCAAAAAATAAGGCCCCAGGAATTGAAGGGATATCAATTGGCTTGTTTCAGATGCAGCCAGGAAATTTGGAGGATGGCTGTTTGGCCAATGGATTGGAAGAGGTTCATATTTGTTCCTATTCCCAAGAAAGCTGATCCAACGGAATGTGGAAATTATCAAATAATATCATTGATATCACAATAATAAGCAAAAAACTGCTGAACATCATTCAAAAACAGCTGGAACAGTACACAGATGGAGAATTGCCAGAAGTTCAAGCAGGATTGAGACGTGGCCATGGCAAGAGGAATATCACTGTTGATGTCAGATGGACCTTGGCTGAAAATAAGAAATACTAGAAGAATATCTATTTGTGTTTTTTGACTATGCAAAGGCATTTGATTGTGTGAATCATGACAAGTTGTGGCTAACATTGTGGATAATGGAAATCCCAGAGCACTTGATTGTGCTTATTCAGAACCTATACCTGGAGCAAGAAGACGCTGTGTGAATGGAGCAGGGGAAGTACTGCATGATTTGGAATTGGGAAAGGAGTGCATCAGGGTTATATTCTATCTCCATACCTGTTCAATCTATATGCTGAGCAAATTATCTGAGAAGCTGTACTCTATGAAGAGGAATGTGGCATAAGGATTGGAGGGACACTCATCAATAACCTGCATTATGCAGATAGCACACCTTACTTGCTGAAAGTGAGGAGAATTTGAAGCACTTGTTGCAGAAGATCAAGGAATGCAGCCTTCAGTATGGATGCACCTCAGTATCAAGAAAACAAAGACTCTTACCATGACACCAATAGGCAGTGTCATGATAGATGGAGAGGAGACTGAAACTTCAGCTTCAATAGCTTCATCTTGCTTGGATCTACAATTAACACCCTTGGTACCAGCAGTAGGAAATAAGGAGACACATTGCACTGGGAAAATCTGCAGTTTGGGAACTTTCCAAAGTATTGAGGAGTAGTTATGTCAGTGTGAGGACTAAGGTGCATCTGATTCAGGATATGGTCTTTCTGATTACTAGCTATGCACCTGAGACCTGGACAATGTATAAGGATGACAAAAAAGAAAAAAAAAATTGTGCCTTTGAGCTGTGGTGTTGGAGAAGAGCACTGAACATCTCATGAATGGCCAAGAAAATAAATTGGTAGGTTTTGGAGAGGGTGTGGCCAGAGTGCACTTTGGAGGCAAAAATGATGAGGCTTTGCCTCACACACTTTGGACATATTGTTAGGAGGTGCTATTCCCTGGAGAAAGATATGATGTTGGGAAGGGTTTAGGGTCTGCGAAAGAGAGAAAGACCCTCAACTATTTGGATTGATATGATGACTGCTGCAATGGGATTTTGTGTATCAGGAAGTGTGAGAATGGCGCAGGATAGGATTATGTTCAGATTTTTTGTTCATAGGGTTACTATGAGTCGTATTCGACTAGATGACTCCTAATAAGGACAAGAACAACAACCTATATATGTGTGGTTATTACCACATTGAGGGACATATTGTCTTTATTGAGATGGGATTAGTGTAGGATATATTTTAAGGAAGTCACTTTTGAGATAAAAAACAAATAAGCAAGCAGGGATATGGGGGGGGGGGCGGAGATGCCAACCTGTTAAAGATCACCGAAGATAAAATGCTTCAAAGAGGTAAAAATCTTTCAGAGTCAACAGAGAAAGCCTTCATGAAGAGCCAGTCCTCTGAATTTACCTCCTAACCTCTTCAAACTTGAGGACAAAAATTTCAAAGCATTAAAAACATCCTCGTGCTGTGTTTCTGTTTCAGCAGCACAAGTTGACTAAGGCAATGTCCATATGTAAATTTTGAGCATTTCAAGTTATTTTACTAATTTGTTGTTTAAGATTTTATTTCAGGGATTACTTTTATTCACTCTCAATGCATTGGCTGGCACAAATATAAATGTTCGCTGAGAGAAAATATAACCAAAATCTAGTCTATAATGACTTGCTTCAAATGTATTTCATCTCTCTTCAGTTGCCAGAGGAGGTGAATATTTGTCCGTGAGCATCTGGAGGGTTTGCTTGTTTTAAAATGGACAGATAAAAAAGTAGCTAGCAATTAAAATATATTAAAAACACAGTCCTTGAAGGGAGTAATTGCTTTAAGTAAGTTCATTCATATGTCAATATTTTCTGAATAGTGTGCATAAGTAAAACTAACTTAACCCTTAGAAATACCCTTTCATTGTACAGATACTTTTTTTCAAGAACTGCAGAAAATGAAATTGTAACAAGCATTCATTTCTACATGTGAGCCCCCGGCTAGAGATATATTAAGGCACTGGAGGACTTGAGACATATTGAAACAGCATGAACTTTGGTCTGAAGTGACTGTCTATGTCCATTTGACATGCATTTTTCTAAGTGAAGGGATGTCCCCAGGGAACCTAATAGTTAATGGCAAAAAAAATAACATTTGAGGGCCTGAGGACATAAGCAAATTATAAAAAGAGTATAGTAGGTCCTTGAGATAATTGTTTGAAAAAATATAATGATGTTTAAAATGATTGACAGGACAGTTTAAAAGGACATTTTAGAAAACGTGTTCTTGTGATTAGAAAACCCTTTGTTTGCTCATACTAAGTATTATTTTAATTAATACTAATAGCATTTTATTATTTTAATTAATAGTTACTACTACCTGCAGGAGAAGGATGGGCAATCTCTTCCCGTGTGATTAACTAACTGCCTCTGAAAACCCACTGGATGGTCAGCTATGGATTGATTCAGACTCTACAGTACACAACAACAA
>NW_006399904.1:2504744-2531721 GCF_000299155.1 Elephantulus edwardii
TCAACAACCTGCATTGTGCAGATGATAAAACCTTGTTTGCCAAAACTGAGGAAGACCTGAGACATTTGCTGCAGAAGATCAAGACTGCATCTTTCGAAATGGATTGAAGCACAACATCAATATCACAAAGATTCTCATCACTGGAACAATTTGTAGCACCATGACAGATAGAGAAGAGATTGAGCCTTTTCACAAGTACAGCTTGCTTGGCTCCAAAATCAACATTCTTAACACCAGCAGTCAGGAAATCAAAAGACAAATTACATTGGGAAAATCTTGTCAGAAAAGCCATGATGTCAGTCTGAAATCTAAGGTGCCCCTGATCCAGGCCATGGTCTTCACAATTACTTGCTATGCATCAGAAAGCTGGACAATGAGTAGCAATGATAGAAGGAGAATTGATGCCTTTGAGCTGTGGTGCTGGAGAAGAGTATTGAATAGACCATGGACTGCTAGAAGAATGAACAGGTTCATCCTCAAGAGGGTGAAACAAGGTTGCTCCTTGGAGATAAGGATTCTGAAGCTTCATCTGATATATTTTGGACATGCTGTAAGGAGGGACCAGAGGGACATCATACTTGGAAGGGTGAAGGGACAGCTCAAGAGAGGAAGGCCCTGGATGAGATGGATTAACTCAGTGACTGGGGTAAGGGTGGTGTGTGTGTAGAATATGTTGTGGTTGACACAGTATGGAACAGGGTTCAGAGCTGTTGTACATAGGGTCGCTATGAGTCACAAGCAACTTGATGGTATATAACAACAACAACTTCTTTATTGATGACATTTATTATTTCATGATTTTGAAATTGTTCCCATATTTTTAAAACTTAACTAGATCTTTGTTCAAGTTTGTATATAGCTGACATCTTACATAGTTAATTCTAACAATTAAAATATACATAATTCAGTGATTAAAAACTTAGATAGGACATTTGAAATCCTAAAGTATACATTTCAGAATCTTTACCAAGAAATGTACAATAAAGAGATTTAAAAAAACCTGATCTCAAAATATAGGTAATTATGCTGCTGTTATGTGGTGCCATTGAATTAGAAGTGGCTCATGGCTGACCCTTGAGTAGGATTTCAGAGGCTATAAATCATCTAGAAGGCTATGGCTCATCTTGAGCTCATGGTAAATAATTATAGTGGCAGTGTAATGGAAAGTGTGAAATAAGAAATGCACAGAAAACTTGAAGTGCTTAGGGAAGATCAGAAAAGAAATGTTTCATTAACAGAGTACGCAAAAGAATACTCCAGCTATACAAAGTTGTACATGAGATATATAGTAATATAAAGTAATAAAGTATTCTTACAAAGTAAGAATAACATTGTTGTTGTTGTTGCTGTTATGTGCCGTCGAGTCGTTTCCGACTCATAGCGACCCTATGCACAACAGCCCTAAACCCTGCTCTATCCTGCGCCAAACGCACCGCCTCTGACACACGCATCCCGATTACCCCAGTCACAGAATCAATCCATCTCATAGAGGGTCTTCCCCTCCTGCGCCGTCCCTCCACCCTCCCAAGCATGATGTCCCTCTCCAAGGACCCGTCCCTCCTGGCAACATGTCCAAAGTATGTCAGACGAAGCCCCAGAATCCTTGCCTCCAAGGAGTAGCTTGGTTTGATCCTCTCCAAGATTAATCTGTTTGTTTTCCTGGCAGTCCATGGTACCTTCACTACCCTTCTCCAGCACCACAGCTCAAAAGCATCCACTCTCCTTCTGTCCTCCCTAGTCATTGTCCAACTCTCTGATGCATAACAAGCGATTGCAAATGCCATGGCCTGTATCAGGCTCACCTTAGTCTCCAGAGAGACACTGTTGCTCCTGAGTACCTTTGAGAGGTCCCTAACAGCAGACTTTCCCATCGCGATACAGTTTTTGATTTCCTGACTGCTGGTGCCAAGAGTGTTGACTGTGGAGCCGAGCAAACTGAAGCTGTGAACACTCTCAATCTCTTCGTCATCCATCCTGATGCGGCCAATTGGTCCAGTGGCGAGAATCTTTGTCTTCTTGACATTGAGCCTTAGTCCATACTGAAGGCTGCAGTCCTTGTCCTTTCACAGCAAGTGCATGAGGTCCTCCTCAGTTTCAGCAAGCAGGGTTGTGTCATCTGCATAACGGAGATTGTTAATAGACCTTCCACCAATCCTGATGCCACAATTCTCCTCATAAAGCCCAGCCTCTCGGATAATCTGCTCTGCATACATGTTGAAAAGGTATGGAGACAGGATGCATCCCTGGCGTACACCCTTCCCAAGTTTGAACCATGCAGTGTTACCCTGCTCTGTTCTGACGACTGCCTCTTGGTCCAAGTATAGGTTTCGTATTAGCACAATTAAATGTTCTGGGATTCCCATTCTTCTCAGAGTCAGCCATAGTTTGTTATGATCCACACAGTCATAAGTAAAGTTAATATCAGAGGAGGTACAGTATAAAATATACATAACTGAAAAGTATTATCTCTTCATTATCTTAGACAGTTCTAAGCTTTCTTACCCACTTTCAAAGGCAGAATGAGAGGACATTTCTTTCTTGTGTAAAATTTTTAAAAACAAGATAAACTTTTATAGAAGACAAAATGCTAACACTAATTCCTTACATTTCATCAGATTTTCATTACATGATTATTCTTAACATAATCATCAGAAGTTAAATGAAATAAAGTGATATCTTCTTGATCTTTCTTCTTTTATTACCAGTAACATATCTACAAAAACATACCTGTCATTGACAACTTGATATTCTATGATCTAGTTCATAAAGAAACAGTAAGATTAAAGTGAATTTTTTTAGTTACTTCTTCTCAAAATAATGAGGGCCTTCCTTATTTTAAAAATAATTTTTATGACTACAGACTTGTTTTAAAAATAGTACAACCAGAAAAGATATGTTTGACAGTGAAACTATACTATGTTTCTGTCAAAAGGCCTGGTTTACTACTTGTGATGGTTATTTTACATGATAATTTTGGCAAGCTACGGTTCCTAATTGCTTGGTCAAACTCTAATCTGCCCTGAAATGAAGATTTTTCATGTGATTAAATCAGTTTGATTAAAGCAAAGTTGATTAAATGTCTTAATGTGTATGAAATTCATATAACTATTTAAGATCTAGAGAAGAAAAAGGGGAGTTTTCTCATAGAAATATTTTATTTCTAGACTATAGACAAATGTCTTGTCAGAACTGCAGCACTTTTCCCATCATCTATTGTGTTCATTTTGCGACCCAGGGAAAACTCTTTCTATGTCTTTTTTCCACTTTTTCTTGAATTGACTTGTCTTCTTATTAATTTAAGAAGTTTTTATAATAAGCATTATCAGACCCATAGTTTCCCAAACTGTAGTGTTGTCTCTTCATTGTGGTGTTGTTATAGTTATTAAGTATTGTTCAGTCTGAACTAACTTATTGCTGAGTATTGGATTTTCAGAGGCAGTTAATCACATGGAAGGAGATCACCCATCTTTCTCCCTTGGAGAAGCTGGTATATATTTGATTTTGATTAAGTCTAAACATCGTTAGTCATTAGCAGAAAATAAACGAACAAATATTCATTGAAATCCTACTTTACCTCCATTAAAGTATCTATGAGGGAAATGAAAAAGGAAACAACAGGTATGGATGATGATGAAACCATCCAATAAATAATCAATGAGATTATGAAATAGTACAGCCACTGTAGAAAACATTTTTTAATTACTTAAGTAAAAAAAACAAAAAAACCCCAACCCAACACATTACTATATGTGACAATAATTCCACTCCTACATAAATATAATAAAACTGAAAGTAAGAATACTGATATTTGTACATTTGTGTTTATTACAGTACTATTCACAAGATCCAAAAGCCAGGGCAATAGAAATGTCCACCAAATGAGCAAAGAATAATATTGTTTGTAATGAATATTATTCATTCATAAAGAGAAAGCAGGTCAACTAGATGCTGCAACATTGATGGACCTTGAAAACATGCTAAGTAAAATAGGTCAGTCACAAAAGGATAGTGTGGTATTAAGCATTTATTTTTCATAATGATTCCCTAGTCATTGACTGATTTTACCACGTGGATGGATATGTGAACAGGATGTGTTAGCCTATCCAGAAAAAACTTAGCTAGTAATGCCAAGTCACAAGGAGATCGACTACTCCTTCCAGTAAATTAAGTGGATCTAGTAGCTTCCCTACCAGCAAAGAAGCAGCAAGAGACTGCAACACATTCTTTGGGGCCAAAGATTCTGGTGCCAACCAGACCAGGGACTCAGAAACAGCAACCATTGCAGACAAAGAAGAAAACAAGAGACCTGATGTAAGACAGAATAGACCTTGGACCTCTATCCCATGGGAAGCCAGATACTTTTTTTCAACTATGTTGGAGAACGAGGCGGGAGGGAAAAGAAGAGCCGTGACTGGCAGATCTGAGATCTTGTAACATGGGCCTAAAGCAGTGAAGCTCAAGGCTGGGATGCCTGTAAGCCATTGCAAAAGTATTCTAATTAAATTCTTCTACTAACCTATAGTCTTTTAACTTCACTAAATATGGTTCTGTACAATCTGTGAGCTATCACAGTGGATTTTCAACCCAGTAAAGCAAAAAGTCTGTTGTTGTGATAAGTAGAAAGAGGTATGGGAGAATGTTCTTGATGGGGACAGTTTCCCTTTATGGAGTCGGTAAGATCAGATATGGCCATTTCCACTCTGTCCTTGCTCTTTTTACAGATAGAGAATTTATTATCTTACTTAAGTATCTTGAAATAAAAGTGTAACAATGCTATGAAGAAAAGTAAGAACACAGAGTAACTGCTTAATTGGTATTGTCATTCTGTTAAAATGTATAAAAATTTGGAAACAGAGTAGTGACTGTACAACATGATGAAAGTAATTAATGTCACTAAATTGTATACGTAAAAATACTGAAATAGCAAATGGTTTGCAAATATGTTAATAAATATGAGGACACTGAGTGGGATGGTGTACACATCAGACTATAACCGTAAAGTGGGGGGGATTCAAATTTACCAGCTGCTCTGAGTGTGTAAAATGGGTCGCCTATTCTTAGAAATCCTCAGAACCCCAAAAGAAGATTGCCATGAGTTGAAATTGACTGAATGCCACTGGATTTGGTGATTGGGTTTTGTTTTTATTGTTGTTGTTTCACAGATATAATTAAATACAAACTCATTGTCTTTAAGTCAGAACCATCACACAGGTGCTCTTCCATTGAGTTTTTAAGGCTGTAATTAGGTGGGAAGAAATTGTTCCATCTTTCTCTTGTAGAGATTCTGTTAGATTTGAACTGCCAGAGAGATATGGCCTTTGAGTTAGCAGAAAAATTCCTTATGGACTATATTATCCTCGCTCTCGCTCGCTCGCTCACTCACTTGCGGGCTTGCGCTCTCTCTCTCTCTCTCTCTCTCCTCTCGATAGATAGATAGATTGATTGATTTTTCATATATATCCCATAAATATCTCATATATATCTTATGAGTAAGTCTAAAATTTGTAAAAGCTCAAAGAAAGGAGGCACTATTTCTACACATGTTTTATCTTATAGTCATTGAGTTAGATAAACAAATGTCATGAAGTTAAATGAAAGAAAGTGTATTTCTCTACTCTCAGACAACAAATTATCATGTCTAGAAACTTTGAATTGTCCATATTAATTTTAATGTAATTTAGAAAAAATAACTCTGAGTTCTCTTTTATCAATATTTTCATATATTCATGAGTAATGAATTAAAATAAAAATAATTGTATACTTTATATAATGTTATATCACGTTTTTTAAAAAAATAGCTTTTTATTATTGCCTTTTCTATTTATTTATAGTGACCTTATGCATAACAGAACAAATCATTGTCAGATTCTACACTCTTTCCCACAATCTGTACTGTGTTCAAGCCCATTGTTTCAAATTTTTTGTTGTTGTCTAGTTTTTATTTCATAGTCATAAATTTAACTCAGAAATTCTGCTAGTCATGGATGGGAATTGAGAAACCATGGAACCCAAAGAACTGTAGCACGAGCACCAAGATTAAAAGGTACTGCAAGCACACTGGGGGTAACAGGGTGATCTCTGGAGCTATAGAAGGAACGATGTGGTGATTAAGAGAAAACATGAACTACAGAACATAATTAGAGTTGTCCACAGTCAGCAATGGGGATCTACTTGCTGGTCGTGGCATTCCTGGACCCAAAGCGCTCCATGACTTCCACAATGTTCATGCCTTCTTTCACCTTGCCGAAGACTACATGTTTGCCATCCAACCATTCAGTCTTAGCAGGACAGATAAAAAACTGGGAACCATTTACATTGGGTCTAGCATTTTCCATGGACAGGATGCCAGGAACTGTGTGCTTCAGGATGAAGTTCTCACCATCAAACTTCTTCCTGTAGATGGGCTTGCCACCAGTACCATTATGGTGTGTGAAGTCTCCACCCTGGCACATAAATCCAGGAATGATTCTATGAAAGCAAGAATCCTTGTAACCAAATCCTTTCTCCCCTGTCCTCAGAGTATGGAAGTTTTCTGCTATTTGGGGGACTTTATCTGTAAAGAGCTCAAAGGAAATATGTCCTAAAGGTTCGTCAGCAGCGGTGATGTCTAAGTACACGGTGGGATTGACCATGGCTGGGGCAGGTGGACCGGACAAGTGCTGCTGAGGTGGCGGTGTCTGCAAAGCCCAAAGCATCTTTTTTAAAGTACTTCTTTCCTTCTCTGACCCTCCATTTTCAGCAGCATGATTTCTTTTTCCAGAAACTTGCCCCTCTGGACAACATGCCCAAAATATGTGTGATAAATTCTCACAATATTTGCCTCTAAAAAGAATTATGGTTGCAATTCTTCTAACACAGATTTGTTTGGTTTTGGCAACCCATGATATAGTCAATACTTTTGTCAACATAACAAATCAAATAAATCAATTCTTCAGTCTTTCTTACAACAGAATAATTAAAGCTGAGAATATTATATAAGACAATTTTACTTTTCAATTTGGATACTATTATTTATAGTCTCTGAAAAATAATAATCTATGACTGTCAAGTTTAAACTGACTCAGCTAACCCTCCAGCAGGTTTTCAGATGAAGAAAATTGCATGGCATATGAAAAACCATTTCTCTTTGGCAAAGTAGCTGGTAGATTCAAACCACTTGCCTTCAGTCTGGCAGTGCTACTCTTTACCCACTAGGCCACCAAGCTCCCTGTATACACATCCACAGACTATAATTCATTGTTAGTGTTAAGCTTGTAAGTAGAGGTTGTTGAACTATACCTTCAATCATCTTTACACTATAAAACTTACAACACAAAGATACATAGTTCTAAGGTACCAACTTCTCACTGGAAGAAAGATGGGCAATGTCTTCCCAGGTGATTTAACACTTTTGGAAATCCATGGAAGAGTCAGCTCTGAGTCTGTTTCAATTCGATGGTACACAACAACAACAATACAAGATATAGTGTAGATTCAGAGCTTATTCAGATTCAGGGGGTGCTACCTTGGGTTGTATTAGCTACTTTGGGTTGTATTAGTACTTTCACATTAAAATAAATTGATGTCTATTTATTGTTTTAAACTGATATTATTAAAAAAATTTAAAGGACATTAATATAAAAGTTGATTTTAATAGCAGTAAGAAGACCAGCAAGCAGGTAATAAGTACACTGTTGCTTTTAAGAGTTGTTGAGCTGACTATGGTTTATAGTGACCCTGTGAGAAACAAACTGAAACTTTGTCCTATTCTACTACATCATCACAATCTCTGCCATACTCAAACTTATCATTGAAGTCACTGTGTAAATCTATCTTTTTTTATTGCTATTCTACTTCTCCAAGGAATTTCTGGAGGTTAAATGGTAAGGAGTTTATCAATTCAACGGTATGTGGTTGAAATCCACTAGCTGCTCTGAGGAAGAAAGATGGGTAATCTCATCCTATGAGATTTATTGCTCATGAAAAGCTACTGGAGGGTCATCAAGAGTTGGTTCCAACTCGATGTTACAACACAACTGTTTTTCAAGCATACTATGCACTATTATTGTTGTTATGTGCTGTCAAGTTAACCATGATAGCTCTGACTCCAGCCCTATACTCAGCCAATCTCACCGTCTCTGACAACTGTCTCCATTGTCACAGTCACTGTGTCAATCCATCTTACCAAAGATCTTTCTTCCCTGAGCTGACCCTCATCCAAGCATGATCTCCTGTAAAACTGATTCCTCCTGGTAACATGCTTAAAGTATGTTAGTCAGAGTTTCAAAATCCTTGCTTCCGAGAAGCAAACTGGTTTTGCACTCTCCAGGACAGATTGATCTGTTTTTTGCGCTGGCATGGTATTTCCAATACTCTTCTCCAGGACCACAACTCAGAAGAATTATCTTCTTCTTCATCCTTAGTCTAGCTCTCTGAGGCATAGCAAGCAATTGAAAAGACCACACTTAATAGAAGCAATAAATATTAATTAATCCTACAACACATAGCAGATAATTTATAAAAATTCCCACAAAGGAGTTATGTAAAACTTCAAATGTCTAGATAAATCTCTAGGATTTGCCCTGTGAAAATGGTTAGAGTTTTATTGAGTGAAAAGGATGGATGGCATAGAGTGGAGGGAAAGGCTTGCAGAGCAGTGGCAAGTGACAAGGCAATTTATGGGATAAAAAAGTGAACAGATGTCATATTTTTAAATATCCATTAAGCATGGTGGTGTGCCATAAAGACCGTCTTCTAATCAAAACGACAGTAGTTCGAATCCACTGGCAGCTCTAAAGAAGTTAAGAAGCGACAGGCTGCTTTTGGCAACATTTGTAGCATTGGAAACTTCATAGGGCAGTTTCTCCCTCTCTATGGTTGCTATGAGCTAAATTTGACTTTGACTGGTTGATTTTGGAATATGTAAGTCAGTCTAGAGTTCAGAGAAGATAGATAAGCTAGAAATATTAATTTTGGGTTTATATAATTTGGGCTTAATAACTAAAAATATCTTAGTAGGTTTGTGGTCTCATAGAGATAAGGTCAGATTACATATTTCTTCTAGATAACTAAGGAGTCCTGGTGATTAGGTCTTTAGCATGTTGAACTGATGATCAGAGGCCATATCATCTCCACTGTTTTCTATGTATGGTTGGGGAGCTGGGAGGTGGTGGGAGAGAAGAGCAGGTTGTGGGAGTGAGGATAGACAGTGTCTTCCTGTTAAGGTTTACCTTCAGAAACCAAATGGAGTATCTCTAAGAGACAGATCTATAAAACTAACCCAGACCTTCATCTGATACAGAAACAATACCCTAAAAATGGCAGTGAAATGTACGTAACAAATGAGATGATTCAGTACTACAGACTCATTTGAGAATCAAGAACAGGAAAACTAGTTGATCTATAAACTAGCCTAGAAGGACATCAACATTTCATAAAATAGATTAGTTAGAAACAAGTGACTTTATTTAACATCTCATTTTGTTACCTTTACCAAAGGGAAGAATCATTGTAGACGAACTCAAGAAATTTTGAAAGACTATTTCAATAAAGGAAGATACTGAGGAGGAACCTTTGTGAGAAGAGCTGGGGGCTTAAAAGGACTTTGCCACACTCCCAGAAGCCATACCATCTAAGTGGGGTCTTCATATAATGTATGGATTCCAGAACTTGACTCTAAAGAACAGCCTCTGAGAGGTAGAAAATATTGGATTGGTGACTTGCTTTATAGAGGGAGGGAATAGAATAAAACAAATTGTGGTCCTTTGCACATTCCTGATGGTAGTAAAAAGTCCTAACAGGAGCAAATCTTGAATTTCCTGCCTTGCTAGTAGAGGAAGGACTTAAGTAAGAGTATTTAATTGCCTCTAGCAGATTATCAGAGAGCTCTGGTGGCCTAGTGGCAAGAAGCTGTGCTGCAGTCCCAAAAGCACACAGTTCAAATTCTCCAGCTGCTTTGTGGGAGCAGGATGGGCAATCTCCTTTCATGAGATTAACTGCCTCTGAAAACTCACTGGAGGATCAGCTATAGGTCAGTTCTGACCTGACGGTACACACAGCAGCAGGTTATCAGAGGCTGTAATTCAAAGAAATTGCTATCTTTCTCCCACGGAGCAGCTAGTAGATTCAAATAATCTGTCTTTGAACTGGTAGCCCAACTACTTACATTCTAGTTCACAAGAGCTTCTCAATGATTTAATTTAGTTATGGAAATCATTTTACCTGTTAAGCAAAAAGACAAACCTCAAGTACCTATGGGACTATTACTAATAGCATTTACATCTTCTTGTAGCCTCTGCAAGACTCTGAAACTCTGATAACCACTCTAATAGTGAATCATCTAATACTATTATTCGTGACCTTGCAAATTTCACCTGACTCTCATCCTATAGATGAGGGATTTAGGATAATTTTAGAGAAGAAAGTTATAATTTGGCCTTTACTTCTTTTTCTAGCCTTCTTTTTATTATTTCATTCACCTATATTAAAAAAAATAATTTTGATTTGTTTTCAGTCTCTTGAACTTATCAAGCTCAGTTCTGCCTCAATGCCTTTACAATAACTGTCCCTTCTCAATATAGTTATGTTTTGCCAGACCATCTTAGAGTGGCTCTTTCTGGATATTGAAGCTACAGCTCAAATACCATCTCAGAGATTATTTCTCCTTAGTGTAATTCACTGTGATTCAGCAGCTTACAACTTTCATATATCCTCTTATTACTAAATCTATTTTTTCTAATAATGTTTACCACCTTCCCTTCAAATTAAATTTCCATGAGTAGAAGTATTATTCAACAAAATCAGTTATCATCGAATTGATTCTGACTTTTGAAAACTCCATGTGTAGCAGAGTAACATTGTCATCCATAAGGTTTTCAGTTACTGATTTTAATTTTGTTTAAATAGCTCCCAAGCCTCTTTTCCCAGTGCCTTTAGATGGACTCAAATCTCTAGTTTTTTGGATAGCAGAGGACTGTCTTAACCATTTGCACCAATTACTTTTCAAAACATTGACTGGCAAAAAAAGAAGCTACTAAATAAATATCCATTGGATGAATTCTTCTTCCTTTTAAAATTCAATGTAAAGTATTAAACTTAATAGTTGTTGTGTGCCAGCTATTATTAAATTGATTTTGACCTTCAAAACTCTATGTATGACAGAATAGAATAGTCATCCTTAACATATTTAGTTATTGATTTTTTTAAAGTACATCAGGAGCAGACGACTGTCCTAACCATTTGCATGTTTATTGAAGCTTTGTTCACAATAGCAAAAAGTTGGAAACAACCTAAGTGCCCATCAACAAACGAATGGATAAAGAAGCTGTGATATATTCACACAATGGAATATTATGCTGCATTGAAAAACAAGGAACTCATGCAATATTATTGAAAATGGGTGACCCTAGAGGACATTATGCTGAATGAAATATTGCAGTCATAAAAGGACAAATACTGCATAGTGCCACTGTTGGAGAACAGGATTGACATCAGGTTTGGGGTGAGACTGAGAAAAGTTGGATAAATTATGTGTACTGCATTGAAACAGATGAGGGAGATAACAGTTTAAAAGTGATATATGATTGGATATTATGGTTATAACAAGAGTCCAGAATGAAGGTTATATAGTGGAGTGTACTTGGGGGCTGGCATGGGGGAGCTTGTATATCAATGAAGGAATTTTTCTTTTACTTTTCAAAAAGAAGAGTGAACTGGGTGAGGAGTGGTGGATAGGGAGAAAAATGCAACAATGAATGAATGGAAATCCAAAATCTCTGTAAATATTCATTAAAATTAATAAAATATTTTTTAAAAGTTGGCAAATAATTTACTAAATATTTAATAGATGCGTTATTTTTACCTTTAAAATTCAATGTATAATTATTAAAAGTACTTAGGTTTCAATCTATACCCCTAAGATCATAGGTTATTGGTTAAATCACTAGCATGCCTGGGACTTTATATCTCATATATACATATTTTTTTATGTGTGAGCTGCAAGAAACAAAGTGAAAGTGACTGCAAATCAATATACTTTCTTCTATCCATACAATTGCTGCTAGATTAAAAAGAATTCTTAAGTTTATTCCAAGAGAACGTGATGGCAATATTAGAATCCAATAAACGCAAGTAAAAGGAAGGGGCATTTTGACTTATTGTGAAGTAGACTGATTTTTTAAAATTACTTTCGTAGTGCATTGGTTTTGACTTTGACCGCCTGGCTGGGTGGGAACATGCAAACAAGCTGAGTAAATTGGTGAGATTGCTTTGTATTGAAATCCTACAAAAAAAAAAAAAACGGAGAGAGAGAGAGAATGCAATGTGCATAATCATTAGAGATCAGAGAGATCCCTGTACAAGACAGAGACAAACCTAGATCAAAACATAAAAGCAGCATCAAAGAACCAGGTATCCATGTGATCCAGAGTTGATCAGAGACTGTCAACCCACAGATCTAGATCCAGAGTCAAGGATCTTTGCCCAAGTTTGCTGACATACTAGGGAGTGGGGGTGAGGGTTGTGGCTGGGAGACAACTATGATTGGTGAGACTAAAAGAGCTTTTTAAAACTGACCTAAAGCTGCAACATTGTAAATCAAAAGCTCTGTGAGCACATCTGTGAAGTTGTCCAGACTGATGAATTGTAACCTGCTAACTTTTCAGATCAACCCTGTAAATGTGAGTATTCTCAATGAGTTCTGTATGGCCACTGGAACTGATTAGTGAACTCAGTAGGAGAGCAACAAAAGGAGGGAGAATTGGTGTCAGAATTGGTAGAAGAAGTTGTGGGACTGTGGGGACATGTCTCACCTTATGAAAATCTATTTATGCTGCTTATATTGCCAATAGGTACTGTTATCCCTTGTGAAGTTAATGAAGGTCTGACTCCACATTACTTGCACTCTTTTTATACGTAATTATGAAGAGAAGTTTCTAAAGATCAGACTGACTTTTTGAAAACGTGAGTGCCTTATCCAAAAGTATTCTAAAAGTCCAAATGTAGTGATTGTACGACATTGAGTGAGTGTGTGAAAGAACTGTATTTTAATTGTTAGTCCAAAGCTAAACTCCTGCAAATTCTGTGATTCTTTGATGCCATGGTTCTTCATATATATAGTCTTACATTATTTTCTTAACCATTAAAACAAACAAACAAAAGCAATAGCTTGGTTCCCATAATGTTTTGACATTCCTAGGCCATCAAAGGGGCTTCATAAAGTAGCTAAATGCTTCTATTTGATTCTTAAAACAACAACAACAACAACAACAACAACAACAAAGCACAGCCTTTATTAATCAAATGGTGAAACAGATGTTTACAAATGGGGATGCTCAAGGAGATGTGGAGATGTTTAAAATACCAAATTGCACCTTACTGTCCCTTTAACAGAAATATCCTTGAAAACTAGTACATAAATTTTGTCAGGGAGAAAAATGACTTTTTTTTTTTTTTAGAAAAATGACTTTTGAACAAGCCAAATAGATAGTTACATTTCATTTTTATTGTCTTAATAGCAAGAATGCAGATTGCCTTGAACATAATAGGATTTGAAAAAGACTGATCATAATAAAATAAGCAAAATAAAATTGTAGAGGAAACATGTTCATGTATGTGCTGGCTGAACAACCTGAATCAAAAATCTATATCTTGGCTCTCGGCTGGATGCTGCTGTGTCAGCACGCGGGAGCCCGGGTTCGAACTCAAAATAAACTTTGTTAATTCGGAAAAAAAAAATCTATATCATATCTGAAACCTCAGAACGTGACTTTATTTGGAAATAGAGTAGATGTGCTCTATTGAATTACTATGAGATCGTATTTACTAGAGTAAAAAGTAGAAACAAAGGCACAAATAAAGAAGGATGACAGCATGTATAGAGAAATCATGACTGTACGGCTCAAAAAACGCCAGGGAGTACCTACCAGCAACGCTCAGAGCTAGGACAAAGTTATGAAAAAGATTTTCCTTCAAAGCTTTCCTAAAGAGTAAAATACTGTCATTACCTTGATACATTTGTATTGTTCTAAGTGTGTGGTTATTTGGTATGTAGCCTTAGGAAACGGAAATAAAGATTGATTTAGTGACGGGGATAATCGGGATAGGAGTGTCAGAGAGTGCGATTGGCACAGGACAGAGCGGAGTTTAGGGCTGTTGTACATAGGGTCACTATGAGTTGCAAGCGAGTCGACGGCACATAACAACAACAACAACAAATTCCCCTTATACTATTACAGATTAAAATATTTATGTGGTATGCATGCAAGTGTGTGTACTCAATAAATTTAAAAAATATAATTTATCATATAAATTGTATGTTAAATTGTGAAATTATGAATGTTGCTATTTTTGTTGGTTTTAGGTATAACCTAGTCAGTTATGACCCTTAGCTATTTCAAGAGATAACCCTATTCTGTGCCATCTCACAATCTTTGCCACGTTTCTGCCCATTGTTAGTCTTTGTGTCAATACCTTTCATTGTGTGTCTTTCTCTT
Organism: Elephantulus edwardii; assembly: GCF_000299155.1. Classification (NCBI taxonomy): domain Eukaryota; kingdom Metazoa; phylum Chordata; class Mammalia; order Macroscelidea; family Macroscelididae; genus Elephantulus; species Elephantulus edwardii. The sequence goes on from NW_006399904.1 coordinate 2,519,216, forward strand.
TCTCACTGACTCTAGGAATGGTCTTTTTGTTTGTTTGGTTTTTTCTAAGAAAATTTTATTAGAACAAAGCAACAGTCAATTCTCTACATCCTATTTATGTATGTATCACTCACAGATAGTGTGACATATGGATAGTATGATTGTTTACATAGAAAACCATGCTTTTTGTTTTTTAAAAAATTAATATTAGTGAACGTTTACAGAGATTTTGGATTTCCATACATTTTTCTCCCTGCCTACCCCTTCACCCCATCCTCCCATCCCCAGTTCGCTCTTCTCTTTGAAAAGTAAAAGAAAAATTCCTTCATTGGCATAGAATCATCCCCCTCCTGCCCTGAGTACACGCCACTATGCAGCCTTCATTCTGGACTCAACCATAATACCCAATCATATATCACTCTCACACAGTCCTCTCCCTCATCTGTTTCAATGAAGTATACATAATTTATCCAGTTTTTCTGTCTCACACCAACACTAATGTCAGTTCCATTCTACAAGAGTGGTACCATGTAGTGCCTGTCCTTTTGTGACTGAGATATTTCACTCAACATAATGTCCTCCAGGGTCACGCATTTTGAATAATATTGCATGAGTTCCCTGTTTCTCAATGCAGCATAGTATTCCATCGTGTGAATATACCAGAGCTTCTCTATCCATTAAACAGTCTTCCAAGAATCCTGAAAAATCTACAACCAGGAAAGGATAAAATAGATGAATGGGACCTTCTGTCAAATCCCTGAATACATCTAAAAACTTTTCTAACAGAGTAAAAAGGGAAGTCACAGATTGGGGAAAAAATATTTGGTAATGACATGTAAGATAAGGGATTTATATCTAGAATTTATAAAATACTCGAGCACCACAACAAGATAAAGGTAAATAACTTAAATGAAAAATAGGCATAGGATATGAACAGACACTTTACCAAAGAAGGAATTCAAATGGCCAACAAATACATGAAGAAATGTTCAAAATCCCTATCTCTAAAAGAGATGCAAATCAAAACAACTTTGAGATATCATCTCACCCCAGTAAGAATAGTAAAACTTAACAGAGCAGCAAACAACAAATGCTGGCAAGGTTGCAGAGAAACTGGAACCCTCTTTCACCATTGGTGGGAATGTAAAATGGTGCAACCACTATGGAAGGCAGTATGGTGCTCTCTCAAAAAGTTGCAAATAGAAATACCATTTGACCCAGCAATTCCATTACTGGAAATATACCCTAAAGAAACCAGAATTGCCACCCAGGCAGATATATGCACATCCATGTTTATTGTGGTTTTCTTCACAATAGCAAAGAGTTGGAAACAACCTAAGTGCCCATCAACAAACAAATAGATAGAGAAGCTCTAGGAATGGTCTTAATAGCATGTCAAAAATACACTGTCACCCCCTGTTCTAAAAAGCATTATATCTATACTTTTCCTATCCATCTGATAGTCCATAGTATATTCAGCATTCTTCATCAATAACACACTTCACTGGCATTGGTTTATTTTGGTTCTTCTTACTCACTAACATTCTTTAGTATGCATTTAAAAAAATTGAAAATACTATAATTTGAGCCAGATATAGCTTAGTTTATAAAGTGTTTGTGATCCGTTCAGAAGGCTTTACCAATATCCCATGGCTTTTGTTTTGTTTTATCATACATAAATTGTGATTCTAAGCAAAATGAAATCTCTGACAACTACAGTGTTATCCTCACTTATCATGATGTTGTTTATTGTGAAGATTTCGAGTTTAGCATACAGGTTGAAAATCTATGGTAAATCAATGAAACCATGGCACACCCTTTTTTGTTTTTCAACTACATGATATCTTCAGGTTCTGTTTGAATGGTTACCTCTTGGTCCTAAGTACATTGTATATAAGAACACTATTAAATGTCTGGAATTTCCATTTTTCTCAATGGTCATTATATTTATTATTCCCTATGGGAAATATAGTGAATGACTCAGAAAGCATCAAAAGAAGATGGAGGGAAAACACAGAATCACGATATCAGAAAAAATTGATTGACACTGAAAAATTTCAGGAAATATCATATGAACAGGAGCCAATGGTAATGAAGGAGAAAGAAGAAGCTGCATTGAAGATATTGGCAAAAAATAAGGCCGCAGGAATTGATGGGATACCAATTGACTTGTTTCAACTAACACATCCAGGCTTGGATGCACTCACCAATCTATGCTGGGAAATTTGGAGGCCGACAGACTGACCAATGGATTGTAAGGGGTCCATATTTGTTCCTATTCCAAATAGAGGTGATCCAACTGAATGTAGAAATTATTGAACAATATCATTGATATCACATGCAAGCAAATTACTACTGAAGATCATTCAAAAATGGCTAGAACAGTACATAGATAGTAAACTGGCAGAGGTTCAAGCAGGAGTCAAGAGGCTGTGGCCCCAGGAATATAACTGCTAATGTCAGATATATCTGAGCTGAAAGTAATACCAGAAGAGTGTCTATTTGTGCTTTATTGACTATGCAAAGGCATTTGAATGTGTGGATCATTACAAGTTGTGGTTGACATTGAGAAGAATGGGAATACCAGAGCACTTGATCGGGCTTATGTGGAACCTATACCTGGATTAGGTATATTAGGTTTGCCATTATGCAAACGGAGCAGGAGAGCACTGTATGATTCTCTTTCCAAACCTATTCAATCTGTGTTCTGAGCAAATTATCTGAGAAGCTGGACTTTTCTGAAAATAAATGAGGATCAGGGGTGGAGGGAGACTCATAAGTGACCCATGTTATGCAGATGATACAGACTTGCTTGCTGAAAATGAGGAGAGCTTGAAGTACTTGTGGCAGAAGATCACAGCCTCTGGTGCAGCCTCCAGTATGGATTGTATCTCAATGTCAGGAAAATGAAGATTCTTACCACTGTATCTACCAGGCTATCAGTGCTTAATTATCATTATAGAATATGTCAATATTTCATCTCAAGACTTGAATTGTTTATTTCTTTTAGCTTAGAAAATGCAAAAAATATTGGTATACTTCTTTACAATAATGTGCTTTGTCTTTCTGAAGCAATCTTTGGAGTTATTTATTTCTAAAGCTTGTCTTCTTTGATGAGCATCTTTCAGAGTTTCTTTTGACATCCATTCTGGTCTTTCTTTCTTACTGACTTTGTTTGCTTCCTTCATACATGATATTCTTTATGTTTTATTCTACAACATGTCTGTTTCTTCAATTATTCGTGTGAAGTGAGTCATATTTGTTCTTGAGCTGGTCCATCAATTCAGGTGGGATATATTTAAAAATGTACTTTGCTTTCATGGACTTAAAAAAAAAATTCTTCAGCATATGAGCACATCTGTTCAGTTTGCTCCTGATCCTGTTTTGACTAATAATACTGAGCTTCCCTATTGTCTCTTTTTGAGAATACAGTCATAAGATTCCTGTAAATTATTTCTGATAAAATCAATAAGTTTAGTCACTGTTTATGTTGTTGGAGGAAAAAAGGTAAAGTTATTATCAATGAACAAATAATTTATATTGAATAATTCTATCATATAATCTCTAGCATAATTTTAATGAGTAAGACCGTATTTTACAACTTTTCCTTTTGTTTCCAACTTTAATATTCCAACCACAAGTAATTACTAATGCAACTTGAGGTCATGTTCTTCAATTTCATACTTCAAAAATTGCTAAGAATACTTCATTTCTTCATCTTTGGCATTATGGTGCATAAATTTAAATTATATTAATTGGTTGGTCTTGTAGGTATAAGTATATTAGAGTTCTAATAATAATGTACTGCAGGATAGATTTTGGTTTTTTCTTTTTTACAATAATTGCAATAGCACTTCTCTTTTGTTTTTTTCATTCCCAGGTAGTAGAAGATATGATTATATAATCCAAAGAAATGTTCAATAACAGTCTATTTCAGTTAACTAATGCCTACTAAAACTATTAATGAGCTCTATTATCAAGTATTCACTTACTATTAAAATGTAAAAATTTTCATGGTTTTTAATTTGTATATTCTATTTTTCTACTGTCAAGAAAAGAAAAGTTCTCACCACTGGACCAAAAAGACAACATTATGTTAAACTGATAAATGAAGAAAGGATTGAAATTGTTGACAACTTCATCTTACTTGGAACCACAACCAATTCACTTGGTATCTGCAGTCAGGATATTAAGAGACATACGGCAATAGGAACATCTTCATTCAGGGACTTCTACAAAACATTGAGGGGTAATAGTGTTAGTTTAAGGACTAAGGTATGCCTTATTCAGGCTATGGTCTTTGCAGCCATTTGTTATGTATCTGAATAACAGATAAGGGTGACAGAAGAAGAAGTAATTAATTGATGCTTTGGAACAGTAGTACTGGAGAAGATTACAGAATATGCCATGGACTGTCAAAAGATAAAACAGATACAACTTGGAGAAGGTGAAGACAGAGTGATCCTTGGAGGCAAAATTGAGAAAACTTCATTTCATATCTTTGGGCATGTTACTAGGAGAGGCTATTCCTTGGAGAGGGACATAATGCTTGGAAAGGTGGAGGGCGGGCAAAGGAAAGGAAGACCCTCAACTAGGTGGAATGACTCAATGACTGTAGCAATAGGCTCAAGTGTATCAGGGATTATAGAGCTGGCAGAGGATAGGACAAGATTCAAATCTGTTGTTTATAAACTCACTATGAGTTGTACTCAACTCAATGGCACCTAACAACAACAACATGTATATATTATTTATGTGTCTCTGCAGTGTTTTATTTTGATTTCATTTTATGTTGTGCATTACTTCATGTGAAAGGACTTATATGGGAAAAATGTTGACAACTATTCTTTGTCAACTCTAGTTTGTTGGTAATTTTCTCTATTCTAATAAATTACATTAGATTTCAAAGTGAATTTGGAACTGAAACCAAAGTAACAAGAAATTTTCAGAAATAAACTTTGTAAATCCAACCTGAGAAAAGACTAAAAAACTCAGTTAATATTCATCTTTCAATATGTCACTTAAAAAGTGATAATCCATTTTTACAAATACAGTACAAAATGGCTACTACAATGAATGGAGATATACTAGTAGTAATACATGTTCTACAAAATTGATGTGATTACATAAAATTTTTAAATGCACAAGAAGTATTCTAAGCATTGGAATAAACAAATATTCATTTGTGGAGATTATGCTGCATGATGTTTCATTTCAGTATCATCTTTTGACAAAGTTTGAATAAGTGATTCAGTATGTATTTCTTTATAAAATCACCTCTCAGCTATCCACTCTGTTGACCTGTAAATTTTATTTTCTTTAAAAATTTTCTCTTGCATATTTTTTTCTAATTAACACAAACTCTTCAGAGGACACATTGTTCCACTGACAATTTGTTTATTCTTACTGACAATTTCCTTTTTTTATACACTTATTTTAATTTTACTAGAATAATCTTTTTAAACAGGGTATTTATTTAATGTTTATTGAGTGTCACACTGAGTGTCATTTACTGGTGTAAATGACAATAAGGTAATGCAAATAAATGTAAAGCAAGTTAGATTTAGAATAGTTGAATATAATGTTCACTCAAGAACAAAATTAGGAAGATATATTCATATTTTGTGCTTACAAAACATATACTAGGTGTAAATTAATATATGAATAAAAGGAAAAAAAAGCAAGTAAAATACAATTAAATAAAAAATTGAATTAGTATCAATTTATTAGTCCTATAGAGTTACTTATCACACTCTAATCACAATGGTGTAATTAATCACAAATATTTCTATGTCAACATATCAAATTAGAAGTTAATATATTATTATTAGTATAAATAAATAAAATAAAGCAGTAGATTCGGTGACAAAAACACACAACAGGCAGTGGGACATGAATATATTTTTTGCTCTATTATATGTATGATCATGGAGAAATCGTTTAATGAGAGTCAAATTATTTTTAATATGTAAAAAACTAGAATTGTTTCAGAAAGAAAATACAATGTTCCTTTCAAAACTACATGCTTCCACTAATTGGAGTAATTAAAGTACACAGATTAGCACTGTTGAATTCATCCCTACTAAGTTTCTATGAAAACCATACAGAGAAAATGAAAAAGTACTCTCAAAGTGGCTAGATTGATGCATGGAATCCAGTGCTCAAGATATTTAGTTATTACTACTGTAGTGGTTTAACTTTTATATAATCAAATTTCTATCTTATTCTTGAAGGCATCTGAACTTATCTTCTGGTACTCTTGTTGTTATGTGCCATTGACTCTCCTGAGACTGAGACCCTATATACAATAGCTCTGAACCTGCCCTACCCTGAGTCAATTGTAGCCTTATAGGAATTAAGAAGAAAAAAGTCTTGACTTTAGTTTAGAAAGGGCTATTTTTCTCTTCTCTTGTCTTTAAGAACTAGGTTAAAGATTGGCCTGGTTGGTGACTCAGGTCTCAGGCAAGATTGCCATCATGATGGATGAACATGTAGTCTTCAAAGAATTAAAGAAAAAATAATAATGACTGGTATATCAACTGACATCCTCGGGGGAAGGGGGATTTCAAATACTTCCAGAAAATTATAGAGGCTCTATTTAGTAGGTATACACATGTTCCATTCTCTCATTATTTAAAAAGCTTAATTTTATACTTCTACACTTTAATCCAGAGTAGGAGATTTAGATCTCTTATTTATGTTTTCAGAAAGTGCAATCTGTTTGGCAATCTGACTAAATGTAACTTCACAATATTTTTTAGCATAATTATCAGAAGGAAAAAAATTGAATTTTTTAGAAAATAATACCTAGAGATCTCTGTCATTTAAAAAGGCACATGGAGAGACCTTATATCTGCAGGTGTAGGGAGTCCTCTGAGAAACATCTGGGAAATGAATATTTGAATTTGTCATTGTCAGCCTTACTAGTTTTAGTTCCAATTGACACTGGTGCCTAGTGGCAAGAGTTTTGCTGAAATCCTGAAGGTAGGTAGTTCAAATCCACCAGCGGCTCCATAGAAGAATGAGGGACAATCTTTTTCCATGTGGTTAAGTGCCTCTGACAACCCACGAGAGAGTCAGGTATGTGATTGTTCCCACTAAAAGGTACACAACAGCAACATAGGCAATCAAGGTGAAACCTTAGTGATTTTTAAAAATTTTTTAATTGGTTCACATGAAATAATTTGCTTATATTATGTATCATTCATTTGTTTATATATCATGTACATTGTTGTTGTTGTGTTGTTACTTTTTATTTTAGTGGAGTATTTTTGCCTGAAATAAACAGAGTAGATTTTTTTTCAAAGTGAACCAAATATATCATAAAAATAAAATGCTATCAACCAGTAATTCTCCTGAATTTAGTGACAATAATTCACTATGTATCTAAAACTTAGAATATAGATATATAGTTTTAATTTTTAGTTAATTTTGACAGATCAATATGTATATGGTGCTGTGTACTTTCAAGTTAGAATCTATCCATAGTTGATGCTTTAGCAGATTTTAAGAGGCACAGATGGAGATTGCCCATCTTTTTGCTGTGGGGCAGCTGGGCTGGTATACCTCTGCATTGACAGCACAATTCCTTAATACTTAGCCACCAAGTCTCCTTAATATGTAAATATAAAACATATTTCTAAAAGTTAAAAATCTACAATGTCTAACTCCGTATTCTAGTTTATTTAAGGTTCTAGGCACATTATATCCACCAGCTGCTTAGAGAGGGAAAAGATAGGCAATGTCCTCCCATGTCATTTATTTCCTCTGAAAACTGACTGGAGGGTCAGCTATGGGTTGGTCCTCACTTGGTGGTACTCAACAACAAATAAGTCATTTTATACTAAAGTATCATATCCCATATACTTATTCCAAAGTAATAAGTAATAAGAAAAATCTATAAATATTAATCATAAAGAGATAATTCAATTTTAATGTAGATAGAATACACTGCATGGAGTTACAAAAATTATATATACATATGTAAGTATATATGAAACAAAAAACATATATTGATTAGTACCATTTGGACATAAATGTACTAAAAACTGCATAACTGAAAATTGACTCAACAAAATAAAATGTATGACTTTTAAATTTATTAAAACATAAATATAAGTGAACATATGTAAATTATAATAAAGTAAAATAAACTTTTACAGTATAAAAAAAGTTACACTGAAGACATGGAAGCCCATATTTTATCTAGATTAATCTAAATTTTTGTTCTTTCCAATTAAGTGTTTGATGTAACCTATGCTATAATTCTGTAGGACTCTTTACAGTACATATTTGATTTTAATTGTTTTTACAAATGGAGAAAAAGTATTGTCACAAAAAAGGAGAAAATAGTATTAAAATATTTAATTTAGTACCTGCAATTTGAGTAATTTGTGGATGGGCAATTTTCTCCTGTGTACTTTACTGCCTTTGAAAACTCACTGAAGGATTTGCTATGGATTGCTTTCGACTCAAAGGCAAAGAACAACAAGATGTTCAATTATTGGGAATTTATGCTCAATAATTTTGAGCATAGATATGAGCACACCCAAATAAAACAAAACACAGAGCACATTTATGTAATTACAGAAAAGCTATTACATACATTCACTCTATGGTCATTTGATTTAGTTGGCGAAAGCTATAATTATTTTCTGGTTATAACAAAGAACAGAAGAAAAGATAGCAGTCTGGTGATTACTATACAAGGTGTGTTAATTTTACAATTTATTTGATGTTTCTTTCAAAAGTTATTAATTGAAGGTTCTCTATCTTTTTTACTGACTCCTTTCCTGTGATTTACTTAAATTTACAAATAAATGACTAAACTTTTACTGTTGCAGTTAAAACTTTCATTACCTTTGAATGGGAACTGATTCAGAGCTGACCCTCAATTGGGGTTTGGAGGCTGTAAATTACATAGCAGGAGACTGGCCACTCTTTTTTGTTGGCTGAGTTGATGGATTCAAACTGCCAGAAGGCAAGAGTCTTTGGATAAGCAGAACAACTCCCTATAGCCTATACTACCCCAATTCCCTTGCTGGAGCTAGGATTAAATATCTTCGTGTTTGCCATTTAATTTAATTTGTTTAGGAATTTGATCTTCCAATTTCTCATGATGTTCTGAAACTTCAGTAACATTTTCTTTAATCTATCATTTAAAATTAGCCTTGGCAGAACTCATTATTAAATATAAACACACACACACACACACACACACACACACACACATATATATTTTAAATAATAAAAACAAATCATGAAAAGTTCAAATTTTAAAAAGTCTAGTCTGTATACTTTTTTGTGTTTAAAAGCAGACATTCTTTGCTTCCCGTTTTACCTCTATTAGCAGTAATAATGAGTTTAATAGAAGTAATAATAGACTTTTAGTTGTTATAATATTGCATGACTAAGTATGCTAATTCTTAAGAAATTTTACACTTGAAATATTAATTTAATCATAAGATAATAAAATCATAACTCACTATATAATAGCCAAAGACTTTTCTTGTACTGACAGAGTTCCAGTGAAATGAATTAAGCATTAGTAAATCCTTAAGTGTTTTGACTTTCTGCGTATAGGTTGGGTTATTTTTTAAAAGAAAAACATCAAAACAAAAATATTTTAAAATCTACTATCAAAAACAAAGGATATTTAAAAATTTATTGTCTTTCGAGTTAAACTCACAAGTTTTTTCTTCCTTGAGCTTCCCCCTCCCCCGCCTTTGTAACAGGGGAGAGCAGGAATGCACTACCACAAATGATGCAGTCGAGTTTCCCACATATGGGGAAATCGCAGAGGTTAGCACATTCAGAGTGCAATAGGTAAGCCATCATGTATCTCTACTCCCAGGTGAATATCTTCCTTGAACATTATTATAGCTTGTGTGAATGAAAGTTCACAGAGTAAAATCATTTCCCATTTAGAAATCTTACACACTCTTTTTCTGACATTATTTGTAATCTCCTTACAGCAATAGAACTCATATCACTGCTTGGTTTAAAAAATTTTATTTGCCAATTTTTATTTGTGCTTAGCTTTACAATGGAAAACAAACAAACAAAAATAATCCCAACCACAAAACAAACCAACCAAACAAAAACCCAAACAAACACAACAAAGAAACCCCGCAAAACCAAAACAACTCGTATGTAATTCTTGACTAAACTTTGTCTATAGAATGTGGCCATTTTAGAGGAAGTACTCATAAATGGAGTGAAAATTAAATGGAGCTTTTTCGCTATCAAGGGGAGTTTTCTAATCAATAAGGTGAGAAGAAATAATCAGAGGGGAGGGAAAGAGAAACAAAAGTCAAAGCTAATATATTTTTAAAAAATTGGGCTGTTTTGGAAATAACAGCAACTCATTGCTGTATACTTAAAACCTATTCATTGTTGACCTTCTAGTGGGTTATTGTTGTTGTTTGATGCCGTCAAGTCATAGACGACTCATAGCGACCCTATGAATGAACGGCCTGGGCATGTTTGAACATAGAGTTTCCGAAGGCAAGCCATTTCTGAAGTGGATGCCGCTCCTGCATCCAGGCTTGATTTAGTCGGAAAGCTCCAGCCAACACTGTCCACCATGGATACCCTTTACCACGTTTGGCACATCACTGTCACAGTCTTCAGCATCACAGCAACCACGAGTTACCTCTGTACAGCAATGCACAGAGCAGTGCTATACCACCTAGAAGAATGTTTGACATAGTAACAGCCCATCTTCCACCCATGGAGCAGCTCGTGGATTTGAACCAAGTTTCTTTGGATAAACAGCATGTCTCCTTACTTATTAGGCCACCAGAGCTCCCTATTTTGGAAACAGTAATTCATAAAAGTATTATAGTAAATTAGAGGCTAAGAATCTTTAAGAACTTGTCAAATATTTCATCTTTATATATGATATATTCAAATGGAAAAGTGGCGACCATGATTTATTCACTCACTCATTGTCATTATGTTGGAACTGATCCATCACTGATCCTCCAGAGGATTTTCAGAGGCTGCAAATTGCACAGGCGAGTGCCTCCCTTTTTACTCCTGTGAAGCGGTTGGATAAGAACCATATGCCTTTAAGTTTGAAGCACAACCACAAAGACCATTAGGGGTTGTTTTGTTGTTTTTGTTTTTTTTTGTTTTTTGTTTTTTAACACTGGTTTGCTTACAAAGTTCATATATGTTATTTTTTTCACATGGGATCTTCCCCTTTACTGGGGAGTTCTTGTGACTTAGTGGTAAGGAATTATGCTACCGCTTAGGTTCAAATCCAATAAAGTAAGTGATTTGAATCCACTAGCAGCTCGGTAGGAGAAAGATAAGCAATCTTCTCCAGTGTAATTTACTGCCTCTGAAAATTTGCTAGTGATCAGCTGATAGTTCCAACTCTATGGTACACAACAACAAATGCAAAGAGAATGTAAATTGTGTTTCCTTGACTGGTACACTGGTAGATTTTCACTGTCGTTATAATGTTGTTGTTATGTGCCATCTAGTTGCTTGCGGATCATAGTAACACTATGTACAAAAGCGTTAAACGCTGCTCTATGTGCCAGCCTGTCTCTGACACACCTTCTTCTAAACCCCAGTACCTGAATCAGTTGATCTCATTGAAGGTCTTCCCCTGATAACAGCTCCAATCCCTGCTCTATCATATACTAATCTGATGGTCTCTGACACACCTGTCCCCAAAACCCCAGCCACTGAACCAGTCCATCTGATTGAAGGTCTTCTCTTGCACGGTCGCTCCAACTGTACCAAGCATGGTGACCCTCTCCAAGGACTTAACCTTCCTTGCAACGTGCCCAAAGTAAGTCAGATGAAGCTTCAGAATCCTTGCCTCCAAGGAGTAGCCTGGTTTCACCTTCTCTAGGACAAATTTGTGTGTTCTCCTAGCAGTCCATCGTAATAGGAGAGGAAATTGTTGAGTTGATGTGACCTACATCATGATTGCAAAAAACCCGTTAATGGAATTATATATATTTCTTATACATTTAAATATGTGACTAGAATACAATATGAACATTTGACTAAATGACTGCGTTCTAGTATTAACTTTCTGTCCTTATGCTACATGGACCACTTAACTTCCTGTGTTTCAAACTTCCATGAAAATGGAAGTCACTAACTCAATCATTAAATCAAGATTGTTTGAAATAACATTTATATTCCAAAAAGTATACTAGCTACTTAGTCCTATCTCTGTGAACAAAAGTGAATTGACTCAGATAAAAGTAAAGTAGGAGGAGGTTGGCACTGGAGCTAAATAAACAAACAAACTTGATTCCCATATCATCTGCCACTTTCCATCGAAGAGGCATGAAAAAATAGTGTTAAATACTAAGCTGATTCTCTGAGTCACATGGATGGAAAATGGCAGAGACAAAATCGAGATGCAATAACACACTTGAGAACACCACAACTACAAGAGAAAATGAGTTTTATTTATTAAAAATTCTTAATATCATGTTAAAGAGTTTAGACTTTACCTAGTAAATAAGAGTAATTTAGGAAAGAAGGATGATCACTCC
>NW_006399904.1:2534386-2563579 GCF_000299155.1 Elephantulus edwardii
CGACTACTGATTCTTCTTCACTATTTCCAACTTTTGCATTCCACTCACCCATTATTATCAATGCATAGACATATATAATTAGTTACAAATAAAAGTTTATAGTGGAAGTTGTTAAGTATGCATGTGTGGATTGCCATCGAATCGAGCATGACTCATAGTGACCCTTGAACAACAGGCCTGAAGCCTTTCTATAACTATCAACATTTATCAAAATTCAACTATGAACCCTGCTTTATTTGAATCAATTTCATTGTCTCCAACACACTATCGCCATTACATCAGTCATTAAGTCAATCCATTTCTTTGAGGGTCTTCCTCTCTTGTGGTTTCCTTCCACTTTTCCAAGTATGATGTTACTCTTCAAGGACTAGTTCCTCCTGACAATATTCTCAAAGTATGTAAGATAGAACTTTAAAATCTTGCCTCCAAAGAGCAGCCTGGTTGTACCCTCTCAAGGATGAACTTTTGTGTTCTCTTAGCAGTCCATAATATAGACAATACTCTTCACCAGCATCACAACTCGATGGCATCAATTCTTCTTCTGTCTTCCTTAGTTATTGTCCAGCTCTCTGATGCATAGCAAGTAATGACGAAGACCACGGCACATTAGTCTCTAGATTGACATCATTGCTTCTCAGTATTTTGTAGAGGTCCTCAAAAGCAATTTTTTCCAACGCAATTTGTCTTTTGATATCCTGGCTTCTGGTACTAAGAATGTTGATTGTGGAACCAAGCAAGCTGAAGGTGTTAACAGTCTCAATCTCTTTTGAACCATGGAGTATTTCCTTGCTTTGTTCTGATGATTGTTTCGTGGTCCAAGTGTAAGTTTCACTTAAGCATAAACTTAGGATAGCAACAAAGAAAGAAGCATATATTGACAGCTATTTGGAGACATTAGGACACTAAACCCTTGCTGGTGAAATGGAAAATCATTTAGCAACTATGAAAAATATTTGGTAGTCCTCAGAAGTACTGCCTTACCACTTAATGCAATTTATTCTACTCCTAGGTATGTGTACATAATCATATCAACACTATTAGCAATAACAAAAATGTAGAAAACTGAAACATCCTTTAACAACAGACAAATGGATTAATTGTAGTTTTCCCACACAATAGAGTAGTGTTAATGTTGTTAGGTTCTTTCCAGTATGACCCATAGTGATCCTATGAATAACAGAAACTTAACCATGTCCTATCCTGTGCCATCCTCACAAGTCTGTACACATTCAAGCCCATTGCTATAGTCACTGTGTCAGACCACATGATTGAGGATCTTCTCCTTTGCTGCCCTTCCACCTTTCCAAATATGATGTCCTTTTCCATGGAATAGCCTCTCCCAGCAACATGCCCAATATATGTTAGATGAAACTTCATAGTCTTTGCCTACAGGAACCAGTCTTCCTCCAATCTTGCCACATTCTTCTTCATAGCTAGATGTTAGCTTCTTAAAAAATGCGCAAGTCATACATATTTAAGTAGGTACTGAGTATTATATAGCAGATCAGATGTGCCTTAGTTTTCAAACTTGCTCTTCAATAATTTGGAGGTCCCTGACTTCAGACTTTCCCAATATAACATGTTTTCTGATCTCTTATGTTCTAGAACCAAGTGTATTGATTGTAGATCCCAGTAAGATGAAGTCCTTGTCAAGGACTTTACAGCCTTTCTCTATCTATTATGATATTGTATTTTGGTTTGGTAGCAAAGATTTTTGTTTTCTTGATGTTGTTGAGATGCAATCTATACTAAAGACAGTAGTGTTTAAACCTCCGTAGCAAGTGCTCAAGTACTCTCCACTTTTGTTGAGCAAAGTTGTACATCTTCAGATGAAAGGTTCTTGACGAACTTTCCTCCAATTTTGTTACTACATTCTTTTTTAGAGTCTAGCTTCTCAAATAAGGTGCTCAGCATACAGATTAAATAGGTACTCAGAAAGGATAAACCTTGACATATACCTTTCTAGTTTTAAATCAAGTAATATTCAATGGCTTGGATTGGACACACTTTAGTGTTAGATTGGCATTGTTAGCCTTAGACTGACATTGTTGCTCTAGGTTGTATTTTTGTTTGTTTGTTGGATAGCTGTATTTTTAATCTGGAGAAATATTTTTATTCAAGGTATTTTTACATATAACACATTGTTTCACGCTTCTAAATTGACAACCGTGCTTGGAATGCATTTTGCTATGTTGAGCTCTGGTGGCCTAGTGGCAAGAAGCTGCACTACAATCCCAGAGGTACTCAGGTCAAATCCACCAGATGCTCCACTGAAGAAGGAGGAACAATCGCCTCCTGTACCAGTCAGATCCAATTTGATGGTACACACATAAAAAAAAAAAAAGAATGCATTTTGCTGTCATTTGCGGCAATGTGTTAAAAATTGTGTTGCTTGTATCGTGGACTTACAAGGACTATTCATATATTTTGTGTACAAAGGCAATTACAACTCTTGAAAACACTCTGTGATGTAGAGTACAGCTGTGTCACAGGGATTTCAAGAGTTGATTTGTTGGAAGCAAATATCTAGGCCTTTCTTCTATGGTACCTCTGGGTAGAGTCTTACCTCTAAACTTTCAGTTAGCAACTGAACTGTGTGCACCACACAGGAACTCCAAAGTTCTGGATACTAAACCTTTATCAGATATATGTTTTGTATCTACCTATTTGTTTATGAAGATAGCCAACTGATGAATTTTTTATTATAATCATCTAAAAGAAGCAGATGATATTATGAATTATCAAGACAAATATACAACGTGCTGGTATGAGGAAGAATAGTGAAATTCTTTCTTGGTCAACATGACTATTTTATCTCATTTGGGCTTTCAGGCATTGTAACTTTAATACAAAAAAAATGTCAGCTGTGTTATCTGACAACACTTCTTATCGTAGAAAGAGTCCCTTGGTTGGCAAATTACATGTGAACTAAAAGGATTATAAATAAACTACAAATACCTGGTAGGAAGCTATAGATTTGGACTCCTCTAAGTGTTGTGCCTTTTGTAACTGGACCTGTACCTTGTGAGGACTCTAGGATTTAATCCTTTGCAGTGGTTACAAGAGAATGGCTCCTACAGAGCAGTGATTTCTAAGCCAAACTGATTTCATTTCTATTTCTTTTTTATTTTACACTGACTTTATTACAAATTTTGTATACATTATTTTTCACACTGAATCTTTCCAGTTTCCTTTGCCAGCTCCTCCCTCTACCCATCAAATTGTATGACCCTATGATTACTCCCATGTCTTTCCTCTCCTTTCCTTGCCTTGGATCCTCGTACACCTTTTACTTGCTATCTATTTCTACAATAATGCTGACTTTACTTTTAGGAGTTTATTACCTTTCAACTAAGACAGAGGCTGAGAGAATATTCTCTTATCTTGTTCTGGATTTCTCAACAACAAAGACCATTTCCCAGCATTGTTCTGTCATCCAGTTGAGTTCTTGTCTTATCACTCAAAATAGGTGTAATAGTAACACTGTTCAATGGAGGTGGCTATGTCTTACTTATATCCCTGCATGTAATGAAGTTTGTGATTTATTTGAAGTCAGTCTTGTACATGTGCTCTGTGTGTGTGTGTGTGTGTGTGTGTGTGTGTGTGTGTGTGTGTGTGATATACGTGTTTAAACAATAAAATCATGAATAGCTGTTACAAACATTCACATTCCTCATTCCTACTCACTTAAAATTTCTTTTTCTTCTCTAAGCAGGATTCTCCTTGGAAGCAAGGATTCTGAAGCTTTGTCTGACATACTTTGGACATGTTACAAGGTGGGACTAGTCCTTGGAGAGGGATGTCATGCTTGGGAGAGTGGAGAGATGGTGCAAGAGAGGAAGACCCTCAATGAGATGAACTGATTCAGTGTCTAGGGTAATGGGGGTCAGTGTGTCAGAGACAATAAGATTGGCATGGAATAGAGTAAAGTTTAGGCCTGTTGTATATAGGGTCACTATGAGTTGCAGGCAACTCGACGGAACATAACAACAACAACCTGAAGAAATTGAAAAACAAATTTAAGCCATGGTATGCAATAGTTAAGGATGCTTTGGGCAGAATATTAAATGATCCAGGAAGCATTAAAAGAAGCTGAAAAGAGTATACAGAGTCATTATACCAAAAGAAATTGGCATACACAGAAGCCTTTCATGATACAACATAAGAGCAAGCAAGAGCCTGTGGTGATGAAGGAAGAAATTCAAGCTACTCTGAGAGAATTGGCAAAAAACAAGGCTTCAAAATATGATGGCATAGCAATTGAAATATTTCAACACACAGACGCTGCCATGGATGTACTAACTTGTACCAAGAAATCTGGAGGACAACCACCTGGCCAACTGACTGGAACAGATCTATATTTGTTCCAATTACAAAGAAAGGTGACGTGATAGAGTGTGGAAATTATCAAACATTATCATTAATATTACATGCAAGCAAAATTATGCTGAAAATTATCCAAAAATGATTGGAGCAGTATATCAACAGAGAACCGCCAGGTGTGCAGGCTAGGTTTAGAAGAGGTAATGAGTGGTAGTAGGGATATTATAACTAATATTAGATAGATCTTGGCTGAAAGTAGAGAGTACCAGAGGAAAGTCTGTGTTTCTTTGACTATGCAAAGACATTTGACTGTGTGGATCACAACAAACTGTGGCCGACTCTGAGAAGAAAGGGAATCCCAGAATACTTGATTGTGCTTATTTGAAACCTATACTTAGCCCAGGAGGCAGTTGATTGACAGAGTAAGGAGACACTGCATGGTTCAAAATAGGGAAGGGTGTATGCTAGGGATGTTTCCTGTCTCCATACCTTTTCAATTTATCTGCAGAACAGATTATCTGGAAGGCTGGGCTATGTGAGGATGATTGTTCCATCAGGATTGGAGGAAGATTAATCAATAACCTGAGTTATCCAGATGACACAACCCTGCTTGCTTAAACTGAGGAGGACCTGAAGTGTTTGCTGCAGAAAGTCAAGAACTGCAGCCTTCATATGGTTTGAAGCTCAACATCAGGAAAAAAAAGACTGTCACCACTGGGCCAATTGGCAGCATCATGATAGTTGGTAAAGCGATTGAGAGTGTTAACAGCTTTAGTTTGCTTGGCTCCCAAATCAATAATCTTGATCCCAACAACCAGGAAATCAAGGTATGAACTTCATTGGAAAAGTCTGCTGTCAGAGACCTCTCCAGAGTACTGAAGAACATCAAAGTCAGGCTGGAGACTAAGGTGCACCTGATTCCGGCTATAATCTTCACCATTGCTTGCTATGCTTCAGAGAGCTGTGCAATTATTAGGGGCAGCAGATAATGGATGCCTTTGAGTTGTGGTGCTGGAGAAGAGTGTTGAATATAACATGGACAACCAAAAGAACAAACACGTTTGTCCTAGAGAGGGAGAAGCCAGGCACATCCATGGAGGAAAGAATTCTTCATCTGACATGGTTTGGGCATGTTGCAAAGAGGAGCCAGTCCTTGGAGAAGGACATCATGCTTGGAAGGGTGGAGGGACAGAGAAAAAGTCCATCAGTGAGATGGATTGATTCAATGACTGGGGTAATTGGGGTAGATGTGTCAGAGACAGTAAAGTTAGCACAGGACAGAATAGTTTTCTGGGCTATTATACATAGGATCACTATGAGTCGCAAGCGACTCCATGGCATAGAACAACAAAATATGCCTTTTATTTTTTTAATATATTTTTCTGAACTTTTAAAATTTCATTACTAGTTATTCATTGTTTTGTGCCTACATTATATAATAGTTTTTCTGAATTTTTACAGGTCACTACCTTAACTTACCTAATACAGAGCTTCTGCTTAAGGAACTAGGATGACTTACTGTTGTCTTTCAGACCAAACTTAGACTTTCATGGTTGTCATTCAAGGTCTTCCATCAGTTGACCTTACTTTGCATCTCCAAATTTATCCTTTTACATGGTCTTTCCATTTTCTCCTCCTGAATTTTTCTCACTTGTCATTCATTATCCTTTCCTGGAATAAGTGTCACTTTTCATAATTCAAATGTTACCTTTCATTTGGATTTCAAAATTCACCTCTCCAGAGCTTAAAACTTTTTACACTACAATATTCATCCTACTCTTGAAAATTTAAGCCCCTTTATTGCAGAATATTTTCCTAAATTAGTATGGCTTATATATTGAGTTATAATCTCTTACTGGGTTTTTGTTTTTTAAATCTACTCATGTTTTCAAGATGAAAACAAGAAACAGTACAATGATTTCATCTTG
Source organism: Elephantulus edwardii (assembly GCF_000299155.1). Classification (NCBI taxonomy): domain Eukaryota; kingdom Metazoa; phylum Chordata; class Mammalia; order Macroscelidea; family Macroscelididae; genus Elephantulus; species Elephantulus edwardii. The sequence continues at coordinate 2,540,638 of NW_006399904.1, forward strand.
AGTGTTGTGTATGCAGGAATTCAAATGACTTTCAAACAAATGAGTAAGATGGTGGAGATAGACTGTCACTTACTTTTTACAGTTGGGAAGTTAGGACAAAGAGACGTTAGCTCTTTATCACAATAGCTCAGCTTGTTTTTTTAAGCATAATTAGGATTAGTGTCAATGTGTTTTGGCTATGAATTTTGCACTACAAGCTATGTGTGCTTTAACATATATCTTTTGGAACAATTAATATGCATGGTTTCTGATTAAGGAATATCTTTCATCTAAAATTATCAACTTTGCTAAAAAATATCTAATATTTTTTATATTTATTTTTTAAAAATCTCTATTTTCTACGCAAATGTGCTCAGAGCTAAATAAAGAAAGCAGATATTCAGTCAATCAGAAACAAACCATAAACTTTAGTTTATTTGTCTCATTGCCTTTAGCTCTAAAGATTAATATAATGACCACTAAACTGGCATATATGCTGCAGTCAATGGCACTTAATAACAACAACAACATATTGCAGTAAATTATGGTGAAATTATCTGTAGAGATTGAAGGTTATTTGATTAACCTGCCACCTTCCCCAATACATGCATTATAATTGGTAGAAATTCTTACGCCGAGAATACATGGGCTTGCAAAACAGTACAAATAACCAGTTCAGGAAAATTATAATAGACAATATTATTCTCCCCATCCTCATAAAGGAACTCTGATGGCTTAGTGGTAAGGAGTTGAACTCCAAGCCAAAGGCATGTGGTCTGAATCTATCAACTGTTCCACGGAAGAAAAATGGGCCATCTCTTTCCATACAATTTACTGCCTCTGAAAACCCACGTAAGAGTGAGTAGGTTTTGACTTAAAGTTATATAACAATCACAATTCCTATTTATGGAGTTAAATATGTGCCATCTTCTTATTAATTTTAAAAATATTTAACTTATTTATATACCCTTCATTTATGGAGCATCTTTACATTTCAGAGATTCTGCCAAACTTAAAAAAAAATAATTATGATGGCCAAGAGACATTCCTTCTCCTGAAAAATTTGGTTTACTCTGTTAAAATAAAACTTTGTACAACTCATCATTCAATAATGCAGCAAATATTGGTTGAGCTCTCAGTCTGTGAAGAGTGAAATGAGGCTGGACAAAAACAATGCATAAATATCCAGAACACTGGGCAGAAATAAATGTATGAATGAGTAAGTAAAAAGAAAAGAAGAAAGGGCAAGAAAGCAGTTACAAAAGCAAAGAGTTTGGAAGCTTGAGACTACCCAGGGTACCTTAGAAATAGGACCTGGTAGTCTGAAAAAGAACACTCTAGTACCCTTACGATGGAGCACTGGTGGTCTAGTGGCAAGAAGTTGTGCTGTAATCCCAAAGGCACATGGTTTGGGGTCAGTGCCAGCTCTGCAGTACACAACATCCTCATAAATAAGGAGTTGCACTACTAACCCAGATATGGCCCCTTTGAATCCACCAGTTGCTTTGTGGGAAAATGATGGGCCATCAGTTCTATAATTTACAATCTCTGAAAACCTGATGGAGCATCAGCTATGAGCTAATTCTGACTCAACTGCAATGAGAGACAGTCAGACAGAGAGAGAGAGAGAGAGAGAGAGAGAGAGATTGAAAAATGTAGCCTTTGGAAACCGTACAGAGTATGTTTTACTCTACACATGTAAGTTGATAAAGGAAGCTCTGGTGGATTAGGTGTAAAAAAGTTGAACTGCCAATGCAGAGGAACTCAGTTCAAATCCAGCAGCTGCTCCATGGGAGAAAGATGGGCAATCTCCTCCTGTGTGATTTACTGCCTCTGAAAAGCCACTACCAGGTCAGCTATAAGTTGGTTTCAACTTGATGTTCTTTAACAACAAGGTTGTCAGGCAGTACTAGTAGTTGTACTACACACTAGGCAAAGTCGCTGCTGTTGATTAAGTTATGATTAAATGTAGACAAAAATGTATGTTCATAGAGTTTATATCCTACAGGACTACTGCTGTCTAATGTGGATGACTCCTCTTTTCTTCTATGGATGTGGTTTGTGTCATAATTTTTTCTTTCTTATTTGTAAATTTGAGCTCCAAAATTTTTGTAGTATTACAGTATTATAAATAATATCAGTAAGATCAAACCTACATTAATTAACTTCTCTTGTCTCCACTACTTTAACTCTGTATTAAAATGCAATTAAAATGATAAAAAGGAGAGGAATTTAACAATCATCTTTAGCCATATTAGCCAGACAAATCTCTTGTTAATAACATCATAATACTTTAAAAATGAATTCATTAGTTTTATTCTAAGAAAGGATTATGCTATTCCACACATAAATGCTTATGAATACACTGAAGATATTGCATTGAGACTGCAATATAAGAATAAATGTGTATATCATTATTTCTAATTCAACTGTTTGGCCATAGGTTTTAAATATAATTTTCAATTACCTAAAATGTGGGGGGTATTTAATATGCATACTTTAAATGAAAAAGACTTTCTGAGCCCTGCAGATTGACATTTCCCTCTTTATTGTACTGAAATACAAAATCACTTGTATGTTTCACTTTACTATTGCTTAGCTGGTATAATTCTTCAGTGAATGAAGGTGCTTTCAATTTGAAAATATTCTTGTGTCTTGGGCTGCTTAGAAGTAAGGCACACTGGGTGGATTTAAACAACAGAAATGTATTCTCTTCTGAACACTCGAAGTCTTAAATTAGGGTATAGGCAGGGTCATATTCTCTGTGAAAGTTCTAAGAGAAAATTCTTTCTTGTGTCTTCGAGCTTCTAGTAATTCCAAGTGGTTGGTCCTTGGCTTTTTCTCCCACTGTTACATGGCATTCTCTCTGTGTGTCTCTCTTTTCCTGTTCTTACAAGGACACCAGTCATACTGAACTATGAACCCATATTTGCAAAGGCCTTACTTACAAATAAAGCCACAAACATAGGTATGCAATTTAGGACATCTGTATTTTTGAGACATATGATTAAATCCCTAACAGCATCATTAGAAGCCTTGGTTGTCTATTGGTTAAGTTTTCAGATGCTAACCAAAGGTCAGTTATTTTAGCCCATGAGCCTCTCTGTGGGAAAAAAGACCTAGCAGTTTGTTGAGAGCCTAAGAAACTCTGTGGGGAAGTTCTGTTCTATCATATAAGGATGTGATTACTTAAAAATAATGCAGCAAAACAGCAAAAAAAATTGCAAGAATCTGGTCTGAAAATCAATATATTCAAATTTTGTAAATAAATTAGTATAATTATTTTTTTGAATGTTGCCTACTTGGTTCAGGGCTCAAGTTTTTAAGTCCTTCTTAGTTTCAGCAAGTTAGTAAGGTCATGTCATCTGTGAAAAACAGGTTGTTGAGGTTGTTGTTAGGTGCTGTAGAGTTGAGTACAATCCACAACAATCTTATAAAAGAACAGATTTGAATGCTGTCCTATTCTGTGCTATCCTCACCTTTCCTGACCCACTAGAGCCCATTGAGACAATCACCATGTCAATCCACCTGCTTGAGGTCTTCCTCTCCTTCTTTGACCTTTCAGGGTATCATGTCCTTCTCCAAGGAATAGTCCCTCCTAGTAACTTGCCCAAAGCATGTGAGGTGAACCTCATCATATTTCCCTGTTAAAAAGAACTATGTATGCCCCTTCTCCAACGCATATTTGTTTGTTCTTTTGGCTGCCCATAGGATGTTCAGTGCTCTTTTCCAACACCACAATTCAAAGGCATCAATTCTTCTTCTAGCACATGTATTTATTGTCTGGCTCCAAGTGATCAAAAATACTGTGGCCTAAATCAGATGCACCTTAGTCCTCAAACTAAAACTCAGGGAGGTCTGTAACTGCAGACTTCTCAGTGCAATACATCTTCTGATTACCTAATAGATTCAAGTATGAAATTGTTGACAGTTTTCATCTTTTCTCCATGTATTGTGATGTTGCCTATTGCTTCAGTGGTAAGAATCTTTACCACTATTATTGATGAGTCTTCCTTCAATCTTGATGCCACATTCTTTTTAATATAGTCTTTTGCTGTTGTTAAGTGTCAATGAGTCATAGGAGATTCATAGCAACCCTATGAACAAAAGATCTGAACACTTATTAACTGTCATCATTTCTCCAGGTTCATAAGGTTTTTGGAGTCAAGCTTATTTCAGAAGTGGATACCACTTCTGTTTCCAAGCTTATTTTAATTGGGGAGCTCCACCAAATACTGTCCACTATGGGTAACCATTATCACATTTGATACATCAGTGTCACAGTGTTCAACATCACAACAACCACGAGTTACCTCTGCACAGAAAATGGACAGAGCAGTGCTATATGACCTAGAAGAATGTTTGACCAAAACCAATTAAAGCCAGGCCTGCGGTCTACAGATTAAAGTCATCCACCTTTGGCTTGGTAGCATCACTTTCTTGAATTATCTGCTCAGCATGCAGATTGTATAAATACAGGAAAAGGATACAACCCTGATACACACATTTCCTAATTTTAAACCATACAGAATTCTCTTGTTCTATTTGGAAAACAGCTATGCATAGGTTTTGAGTGAACATAACTGTTACGATTATCATTCTTCTCCATAATATCAATAATTTGTTATGATCCAAAAAGTAAAATACTTTACACAGCTATTAAAACACAAACATATTTCTTTTATTTTTGCTTTTGGCTAAGATCAATTTAACACCACCAATGACATCCCTCATGCCACAAATTCTGAATCCAGCTTGCATTTCTGGTGGTTCCTTATTGGTGTATTGTTCTAGAGCATTTAAATAACCTTCAGAAAGATTTTATTTCCATATGATATTAATTATATCATTCAACAATTTCCACATTTTGTTGGCACATCTTTTTATAATAGTTGTGAGCCCTTTCTAATAAAATATGTAGGTACCTGGGGTCCAAAGTTCTTTATATGCTTTTTCTTGATTAATGTTCACAGAACACCTTTCTCACGCTCAGCCATATCTCACACAATTGTTAATAACAGTAATGGCTTAGCAAGGTAAAGCCAAAAGTGAACCCTCTTCCAACAAGGATCAAGAATCACGTTTTCGGTGGAATGTGAATGGTTTTTGAATGGCGGTTGTTCAGGTTCTTGTTTTCCACTTCCAGGAATGAAGAGTGAATTGCAGGCATTTTGTCTCTCAAGTCCTCCAAACTACCCTGTCAGCACAACTTTCAGCCTGATGATCCATGGACCTATATTCTCATATCATGGATAACTGTATATATTAGTAAAATGTCATTGCTGTTGAGTCAGAACAACCTCATAGTTATGGAAATCTCTCTAGTGGGTTTTGGGGGGCTGTAAATCACATGAGAAGAGACTGATCATTTACATTCCTCCTGATACACTGTCTTTGGGTTAATAGTGCATCCTCTATGATCTATGCTACTGAAACATGTTAATATCAGAAAGTAAAGAACAAACAAGCAAACAGAAAAACATTAAGATCCCATATCTTCCTTCCTACTCCAGCCTGCATTTGGTTATATATTCCTTTCTGTACATACTGTTAATTTTCTACTCCGTTATTATCTTCTACCCCTTGCATCTAAAGTAGTCTTATTATGTTCTTCATTCTTTGTCTAATTCTACCTATCTATGTACTACTGAATGAAGCTAGAAACAAGTGCAAACTATGAGTTAATGATCTCAATGTAAATTCATGATCATTTTTCTGAAGTGTGTCCTTTGTGCTGCTTTGTGATAAATAATACTGTATTTCCCACGTTCATTCCACTTCCCACCTCTGGAAAATTCTTTTGCTTCTTTTTTCTTTCCTCAAATCTGCAATTCTGAAATATCCATGGACAGAGGGTGTTATTGTGCATATTTTTTTTTCACAAGTGCAACTAAGAGAGGAACTATAGAGACATCTAGTGCAGTCTTCTTACAAAGAAAAAAGGGCACTCCTCCTATCCACTCAAGTAGTACTTACATACCATTATGAGTAATTTAATGTTTAGTGCTTTCCTCAAATATATATTCATTTATTCAAAGCCTAATAAGTTTATCTTCTCTATTACCATAGATTTGGAGGTGACTCTTCAGTGAGTTTTCTAAGGCTGTAAATTTCACAAGAGGAGAGTACCCATTTTTCTCCCACAGAACAGTTGGTGGATTCAAGCCACTTGCCTTTGGTTTAGCAGCACAGCACCTTATCATTAAACTGTGAGGGCTTCCAAATACCTTGTCTCCTTAGGCATCTACTATGTAATAAAAAAATTTACATGTGTTATATAAATTTATCCATCTTCTTTCCCAGTACATATTTTTTTAATTCTTTCCATATCTTCAATACAACCACATCTTTTTCATTGCTCTGGATAAAATCCTGGAAGTCATTTTCCACCTATTTAGTCTTACAACACTTTGTGGAAAGAATTGTTGCAGAATTGCAATATCTCCAGTCAAAACCAATTAAAAGGCGCATTGCCATGGGAAAGTCGGCTGTTGGGGACCTCTCCAAAGTACTGAAGAGCAATGGTGTCTCTCTGGAGACTAAGGTGCCTCTGATACAGGCCATGGTCTTCGCAATAACTTGTTATGCATCAGAGAGTTGGACAATGACCAGGGAGGATAGAAGGAGAATTGATGCCTTTGAGCTGTGGTGCTGGAGAAGAGTATTGAGAATACCATGGACTGCTAGGAAAACAGATTTGTCCTGGAAAGGGTTAAACCAGGTGGCTCCTTGGAGGCAAGGATTCTGAGGCTCCGTCTAACATACTTTGGACATGTTGTGAGGAGAGACCGGTCCTTAGAGAGGGACATCATGCTTGGGAGGGTGGAGGGACGGCGCAGGAGGGGAAAGCCCTCTATGAGGTGGATTGATTCAGCGACTGGGGTAATCGGGATGGGAGTGTCAGAGACAGTGCGATTGGCACAGGACAGAGCGGAGTTTAGGGCTGTTGTACATAGGGTCGCTATGAGTCACAGGCGATTCGACGGCACATAACAACAACAACAGTCAAAACCAGACCTGGTGCCAAATGTGGAACAGACCGTCGATCAAATTTAAATTGATGATGAAGAAAATTAAAACCACACCAGAGGAGTCAAAATATGACTTTTAGTCTATTCCAGTTGAATTTATGAATCATCTCAAGAGCAGTTTTAAGGCATTAAGCACCTGTTACCGAAGACCAGAGGATCTGTGGGAGGATATCACATATATAATCATGAAAAGAACAAATCATTACAAAGAAGGAGTCAGAAGAAAAGACCAAAATGGCTATCAGAAGGGACTATGAAAATTGCATTGGGGCATCTAGAAGTCAAAGCATAAAGAGATGCCAAAGTAAAAGGAGTGAACAAAAGATTTCAGAGGGCAGCTCAAGAGGTTAAAGCAAAATATTATAATGGAATGTGTAAAGAGCTGGAGTCAGAAAATTAAAACGGAAGAATTCTCTCAGCATTCCTCAAGCTGCAGAAACTAAAGAACAAATTCAAGCCTTGAGTTGCAATACTGGAAAATGCTATGGGCACGATCTTGAATGATCCAGAAAACATCAAAAGAAGATAGAAGTAATATGTAGAACCACTGTACTAAAAAGAACTGGTCAACACAGAAAAATTTCAGGAAGTAACATAGGATCAAGAGCCAATGATAATGAAAGATGAAGTTCAGACATCACTAAAGAATACAATAGACAAGTAAACAGTGCCCTAGAAATTGATAGAATACCAACTGACATGTTTGAACTTAAAGATGCAGCCCTAGATGTGATCACCAGTTTATGCTAGGAAATTTGGAAGACAGCTACCTGGTCAATGGCTGAAAGAGATCTGCATTTGTCCCCATTCCCAAGAAAGTAGATCAAACAGAATGTGGAAACTATTGCACAGTATCATTAATACCTTATGCAAGCAAAACAAAGAACTGCCAAAAATACAAGCTGATTTTAAAATAGGCAAAGCCACCTGGTATATCATTACTGATGTCAGAGGGATCCTGCTGAAAGCAGAGAATACCAAAAGAATGTATATATGTGTTTTACTGACTATGCAAAGGTGTCATCACAAATTATGACTCACATTAGGAAGAATGGGAATCCCAGAACACTCGATTGTATCATGCAAAAACTGTACCTAGACCAAGAAACTGTTGTATGGATTATAACAAAACTACTTATTTTAAGATCAGTAATGATATGCGTCAGGGTTGTAAGCCTTTCTCCATACCTATTCAATCTGTATGTTGAATAAATCATTCATGAAGCCAGACTCTAGGATGAGGAGTGTGGCATTAGACTTGGAGGAATACTCATGACAACAGGAGTTATGCTGATGACACAGCTTTGCTTTTGAAAGTGGGAAGGATTTGAAATGACTGCTGGAAAAGTTCAAGGATTATAGCCTTCAAAAGGGAATACATCTCAACATTAAGAAGACAAAGATCCTCATCACTGGTCCAACAGATACATTTTGTTGGATGGAGAAAAGATTGAAGCTATCAATTATTTCATCTTGTTTGGATCAACAATTACCCTCCTGGTACCAGCAATCAGGAAATCAGAAAATGTACTGCAGTCAAGGACTTCTCCAAAATACTGAAGAATAATGATGTCCATTTGAAGACTAAGGTGCACCTGATTCAGGCTCTGGTCTTCTCAATCACCTGCTATGTGTCAGAGAGCTAGAAAATGAATAAGGAGGACAGAAAAGGAATTTATACCTTGGAGTTGTGGTGCTGAACAAGAGAACTGAATGTCACATGGACTGTCAAAAAAACAACAACAAACAAACCAACCACAAATAGATATGTCCTGGAATGTGTGAACCAGAGTGTTCCCTGGAGGCAAAGAAGATCAAACCTCATCATTCATACTTTAGACATGTGGCTAGGTGAGGCAATTTCTTGGAAAGGAACATCAAACTTGGAAATATGTCTTTGAGCAAGTGCAGACACAGCACTCTTTGGAGGGAAAGATGATAAAGCTTCACTTCACATACTTCAGGTATGTTGCATAGGCTATCCCTCGCAAAAGGACATGACGCTCAAAAAGGCACAGGGTCAACAAAGGAGAGGAAGACCCTCAACCTGGTGGATAGGCATAGTGACTGCTGCAATGGCCTCTGGTGTGTCAGAAAGTGTGACGATGGGACAGGATAGTGAAGGGTTTAGAGCTGTTGTTTATAAGGTCACTATGGATCGTACTTGAATCAAGGGCACCTAACAATATCCACCTGCGTTATGCTGATGGAAAATTTACAACCTAGGTAACTAGTTAGAGGGGTGCCATGCATCAGGATCCATTGGACAACAGAGTTTTAATTTGTTTTGGTATTTCACAATTAATTTGTAACAAGTCTTAAGTCTGGATTCCTTTTCAAAGAAAAGAAAAAGCTATTCACTGGAAATTGAAAGGAGCTACATTCTTAAGTTCCTATATAAAAAGCAGAACAAGAAACCCAAGCATTATCCAAAAAGCCACTGCCATTTGCCCTGGAGTCAGTTCCCACTCATAGACTCTGCATAGGGTTTCTGAGGCTGTCTGTTGGAGGAGACTGCCAGTTTTTCTCCTTTTTTCTCCTTTACATCAGGCTGGCAGACTTGAACAGCTGACCTTTCAGTGTGCAGCCCAGTAAATTATGAACTAGGTTATCTTCTTTGTACTGTAGTATGCAATTACTAGAGTAAGAAATGCATTATCTTCGAAATAGATTGCATCACTGTTGTAGGTTAAGACTTGCTGAAAGTCAAAGCCCTCTCTATGTTCTTCATTTCTTTCTTTCTTATTTGTTCCCTTACTCATTTCATACTGTTCCTACTGACAGTGGAGGCACAGCTAAATTAGAGTGGTTAATGTAATTCTGAGATCATATACTTTATTCTGCTTTCTTTTTTTTTAGGTAAAAGAGCCCAGCTGTGAATTGAATACGCTGCATCTCAGGTCACTCAGTAACTGCTTTTGTTTTCATTTTTAATTCTACCAGCATTCCCCCTGGCTGAAAGCCAGAGGCTGTGTTGGCAAGATGTTTCTGCTTCAGTAACTCCCACTCTATTCATCACAACATTGTCTGAATTGCCTAGTTTACAGGCATTATCCCAAGCCCATTTTGCAAATGAAAAAGCTGTGGGGAAAGACAGGTAAAAGGTGTTATATGGTGGTTTAACTAGGTGACACTCTGCCAGGACACTTAGTCAGAGGCTGACTTTTAAGTAAGGCTGGATGTTTTCTATTTCAGAATTTTTCTATAGGCTTTGGTAGAAAGCCCTTCATTTCATATTTTCAATTTCTCCCTCTATTCATCTGCTTTTCGTTTATTTTTTACTTTTATTTCTTCATTCAAGATTCTGAAATGAGCCTGTTAAATTGCTCACTAGCCCTCATTAGCAGCATTATGGAGGCAGAGACAAATAAGATGGTCTCAGTCACAGTGAACTCCACTGTAGGTGGCGATTTAAGTGGTGAGAGAAAGAAATAGACCCACAGTGGTGATCGTGAGGCTGTCTAGTGGACCTGTGGTGTCAGCAAGGCTGTAATGATGCTTTGCAGTTTCCAAATGTTAGGAAAACATGGAGTAAAGTCATTTAACTCAGACAGCTTGGCAGAAAAGATTTAACCAGGTTTGGAGAAAGCTACAGTGTCATGTGGCGGGGGAGAAAATAAAAGACTCGAGTTTGGATTTTAGAAAGAGAAAAATTGTAATCTCAGTGTCTAAATTGGTATATTTAATACTTTTAAATATACCACGTGATTGAAGTATAATTGTCTTAGATTGTTTCTGTCATGCTTTTCTTCATTTCTTTGCCCTTTTAGTATGATGCCTGGATTACCTTGTTTCCTGAGGCCTCTAACTGGCATCTTACCGTAAAGTTACCCCTACGCACCAAGGTACCTCCTGCTTTCATTGTACTAAGATGTATATGTCTAGAGTCTCACATACATGGTAATCTCCTATACTTTACTATAATTTTGAAAATGGCAGAGAATATGCTCATTTTGTTGTTAAAGATCTCATGATTTTTTAGCTCAGACCCTTAGAATGGTTCTAGGATTCACTCTGTATAGATCTATCATTTTTACTGTGTTTATTTGTTGGATTGTTGGTTTTTGTTTGTCCTGTTTTTCACAAATTGAAGGTTGTGGCAACTCTGTGACAAAGAATTTTCTCCGTGCCATTTTCTCAACACTATGTGCTTACCCTGTGTCTCTTTGTTGCAGTTTTGTGGAGTCTTGCGATATTCCAAATGCCTTAATTATGCTACTGCATACTCAAGCGAGTTCCAAAACTCACTGCCATCAAGTTAGTTCTGACTCAAGGCAACCTTCCACCATCTAGTTTCCAAGGCTATTTGTCCTTGCTGGAGGTGGCTACCCATTTTTCTCCCTCAGAACAGCTTAAACTCAAATAACTTCTGGCTACTGAGTTGAACCTGATTGTCTGCAGCAAAGTTTTGGGAGCTATAAATCACAAAAGAGATTACTCATTTTCTTTATTGGATCCACCTCCCTCCGAATTTGAATAGCCAGTGAGGTGCAGGCTCAGGGTCAACACTGTAACTACCTACTTATCATACTTTTTATACATACTATTGTTGTGGTGGTGGTGGTATACCATCGAGTTGGAACTAACCCATAGCTGACCCTCCAGTGGGTTTTCAGAGGCAACTAATCACACGAAAGGAGATTGCTCATCCTTTTCCCATGAAGCAACTGGAGAATTCAAACTGTGTGCCTTATATATACTTCTTGCTCCTGTGTACCATAGAGTCAGAGCTGATCCATAGCTGACCCTCTACCAGGTTTTCAGAGGCAGTCACAAGGGGGGAGATTGCCCATTTTTCTCCAGTGGAGAAGCTGGTGGCCTTGAACCAAGTGCCTTTCGTACTGCAGCACAACTTCTTGCCACTAGACCACCAGACCTCCCTATATATACACTAGGGAAAGGAAAAAACAAACAAACAAAACTGACTTGATTCATTGCAGTATTAGTGATAAGGAGCTGCACTGCTATTCTTAAAGTATGTAGTTTGAATCCACAATGTTCAATGGTATAAAGATGAGACATCTCATCCCAGGAAATTCATTGCCTCTAAAAACCTGCTGGAGCTATGGGTCAGTTCCAACTCAATGAGACCCAACAGCAGAACTGAACCTGTGGTATCTGTGAGCTGTGCCTGGTTTTGAAACTATAGGTTGCTCACTTGTATTAAAAAAAAAGGGGGGGCTTGGAGAATCATATTTATGGGCAACTTCTTGAAAAATAATCTCCATTAACTCCCAGAGTGATATAAGCTTTATCCCTGGTCTAACCTGAGTAATCAGAGACAGGAAGCAGACTTTATTGCTTGGTTTTCTACAAATTCCTTTGTTAATGTTGCTCCAGAGCATAGTCTTTCAGCTTTACAAGCTGCACCTTATGAAATTGTTGCTGCATCTGCTAGAGCATATTGTTAAATACATCACTCAATATATGGGTTCCTACATGGATAGTTCAGGAAAAACAATGGGATGCCAAAAGAAACTGTTGTGTTCTGTCTTATAGATAGTGAAAGCTCTGAAATGCTGTTATGCAGTAAATATTACTGGACAATGGCTTATGTGCCAGACCCTGTTCCTGGCATCTGAGGCAATAATACAATTTTTCCGGGGTTTTTGTGAAGGTTACATCTTGTGGGAGATGAGGCAATAAATAAGTTAACAAATCAATGGAAAGGGTCATTTTAGAGAGTAAGTAAACTCTAAGCCATGGAATAACCAGGGCAGAGCGCTCAGGAATAATGTTAGAATTTGGGGAAGACTTCTATCAGGAGTGACATTTATGCTAGATTTTTAACCATAAGAGAACCTGTCTGACAAAATCTGACTACAGAGCATTAAAATGGAGAAAACATATGCAAACACATTAAAGTTGATAAGAATTTGAATTGTATGAAGAATGGAAAGTGACTGGGTACTATTGCATGGCACTAGAGAATCTACTTAATAAACCTAATTTAAGTCTCAAATACCTTTTAATTGATGTTGTTAGGTGCTGTTGAGTTGGAAATGATTCTTAGATGACCTCTCCATGAGTTTTCAGAGGCTATCAATCACACGAGAAGAGATTGCCCTCCTTTCATGCATTGAGAAGATGGTGGATTTGAGTTGGCAGTGAAACTCCTTATTGCTAGGCCATCAGAACTCCCTCTGAAAGTTGATACTATATTTTTCATTTGGTTTTCAACTAGTTTATCCAAATTGTTATTGTCTCTGTGTGTTGTATTTCTCTTGTGTTGCATCTTTGTCATTTCTTCCAGGTAATCATTTCTCCCAGAGAAACAGAATAAAGGGTTGTAACAGGGGAGTACTATTGAAATCATACTTCCCTATAATTAACTGCATCTGAAAACTCTCTGGAGGGTCAGCTATGGGTCACATGCTACTTCATGGTACACAACGACAATATCAAGGCCAACTATGTCACTTCATGGAGTGTGAAAAGTTTAATCTGATCGAGGCAGGAGCTGCCTAGATTGTAATATAAAGAATGTGATCAGGGCAAAAAGAGACCCTGTTTTATGGATCTATGTGTTTATTTACAAAACCTTAATTCTTCCACTGACCTTTCCTTCTTATATAGATGAGTTTTGGCAAATAGGAAGAATCAGTAAATAAGAAATACCTTGTGACTCTAGTCAACATGTTTTTCCTCTTGTAAAACTTCTCTAATGAAATCTATAAAGACTACAGGTCTTGAGGACGCTCAGCCATGAGTTCCTCTCCCCTTACCTCTTCATTAAAGTCTTGAGTAGTTTTTCCCATTGCCTGATACTTTCCAGCTGGTCAGAGAAATATAACAAGAGTGCACCTGATCCAACATGGTATTAACTCCTGTCAGGGACCTCTCCAGAGTACTGAGAGGTAATGATGTCAGTCTAGACACTAAGATTTGCCTAATCCAGGCCATAGTCTTTGCAATTATTTGCTATACATCAGAAAGCAGACAATAACTAAGAATGAAGCAGACAATAACTAAGAATGATAGAAGAGCAATTGATTCCTTTGAGTTGTGATGCTGGAGAAAAGTATTGAACACACCATGAAATATCATAACAAACATGTCTGTCTTGGAGAGGGTGAAACCAAGTTTCTCCTTAGAGACTAGGATTTTTGTTTTTATTTTATTATAACACCATTTATTTACAAAATCTGAATACACTATTTTCCAGACCAGATTCCCCCAATTTCCCTCACTCCTCACCCATCAAATTGTACAACCTCATGATTAATCCCCCTTCACCCTGCACATACTCAGTCTCACAAGTGGCCAGGAGGGACCGATCCTTAGAGGAAGACATCATGCTCAGAAGGGTGGAGGGACTGCACAGGAAAGGAAGACTTCAGATGAGATAGATTGATACAATAACTGGGGAAATGGGGTAGGTATGTCGGAGTCAGTGAGACTGGCTCAGGATAGGGAAGGCTTCAGAGCTACTATACATAAGGTCTCCATGAATTGCAAGAGACTTGAGGGCACATAGCAATACAACAACTGTGCACTCGGAAGTTGGACAATGAATAAGGATAACAGAAGAAGTATCAATGCCTTTGAGATGTAATGTTGGACAGGAATGTGCAATATCCCATGGACTGCCAAAAGAATAGTAAGCCTGTCTTGGAAAAAGTACATAAGAGTACTCCTTGCAGGATAAGGATAGGAAAATTTCATTTCATACATCCTTTGGGCATAATTCCAGGAGGAGCAAATCCTTAGAAAAGGACACCATGTTGGGGAAATTAGAGGGACAGAGCAAGAGAAGAAGACTCTCAACAGACAGATTGACACACTGACTGTAATAACGGGTTCAAGTATATCAGAGGTAGTGAGGGGCATGTTTGTTGTGGTTACATGCCATCAAGTCTTAGACAATTCATAGCGACTCTATGAACAAAAGGCCTGAGCATTGTTCACTGAGTTTCTGGAGGCAAGCCATTACGGAAGTGGATGTCACTCCTGCTTCCAAGCTTGTTTTAACCAGGAAGCTCCACCAAACACTGTCCACCATGGATAACCATTGTCACATCTGGCATATGAGTGCCATAGTATTTAGCATCACAGCAACCACAGTGAGGACAGCATAGGATAGGGCAAAGTTCAGGTCTGTTTACATTTTTGCTATGACGCATAGTTGACATGATACCACCTAACAACAACAAAGAACGCTAAAAAGATATCATTTGTTTTCATGATTGCATCATGTTCCAAGTGTATGTATTTTCTTATGTATGTGCAGGATTCATTTACCAACATCATAAACTTTTGCTCAGAATGTTTCATTGAACATTGACTCTGAATTGTGCTCTAAGTAGGGGCATATACATGTAAGAAAAATTTAAGATTCTACACAGGAGACTGTTTATTTTATACTGTGTTCAGAAAATCCTGAAAAGCCATTAGACTCGACAGGTGTTTGAATTATAGAACCAATATGACCTTTTCAGGGGTTTGTCAGTATTTATTGGCATACTTAGTGACATTTATATTGTTACATGAAAATAGAAAAGCTTGAAGCTGCCAATGTAATAGTTATAAGGACAATATCTGATCATGGAACGCTATAAATTATTTGAACAAAGCTGAATTACAAATTTCTACAGCTCTCAAAGATGAAAATGAATGTTTCAGAAAATATCTCTAGATAGTTTACTTTTACTGGAGGACAAAGAAAGAAAAGATGTCTATTCTACCTATTAATGTAATTGCAAAGAATATGATCCAGTTGTAAATTTACAGTTATGAACATCGGATACATAGTCACTCATCAATCTGTCTACTCATTATCTTTGTCATTTTCCCCCCTTTAATCTATTCTTTTCATTCTTCTTTCCATCTTTGGACATGTTTTCAAGATGGGCCAATCCCTGGAAACGGATATCATGCTTGATGAAATAAAGGGTCAGAAAAAAAAAGAGGAAGACTATTTCTCAATAAGAGAAGTACACCAGTAACTTCAACATTGAGTTTAAACATGGCAATAGTTTGAGGATTGCTCAAGACTGAGCAATGATTCCATCTGTTGTGCACATAGGGTCACAATGAATTGGAAAGAACTTCATGGCACCTAACAACAATAATAATAATATAGATATAGAATGAAGATATGTAGTTATCAGGGGATAGGGATAGGAAGAAATGAGGAGAAGTAACATAGTAGATAAGGAGCTTTATTTTGGATTATGAAAATGTTTTAAAGCAAGTAGAAAGATACAGTGGTTGCACAGCACTGTGAATATACTAAATGATACTGAACTGTTCATCAAAAGGGTTTTGTTATTTTGTAATTTTGGGTTATGTTAATGAATATAAAAAGTATTATATAAAATTTTTTACTCTTTAAAATAATAACATTATTTGCAAATCTTTCTTTGTCAGACTCTAAGAATTGTATTACACTTAGTCTTAAAAGTCCTAATCAAAATATAAAGGTTAAATTATTGGAATAAGTGTAATGATCAATAAAATACAGCAAAATATGAAGAGCTTAATACAAGTCTCACTATTCGCTCATCAATGCAAAAATTTGTACCTAAATTCAAGGGATGATAATGACCCTGAGAATTAAATGTAAACAAGCTTATAGATAAAGTTGTTTTACTTCACACTATAATCTTTTTCTTTTTTAAATTTGACTTTAAAGTTCATAAATAAAATCCATAATTTTTAAAAGGGGTATTATTTAGGCTATGATTATCTGTTAACTCAAATAAAACACAAAGCTCTTTGCTAGCTTCCTCTTTCTGACCTTGTTATGATTCCTATTGTATCAAGCACCCAGCTGGAGAAAGCTGAGCTAATAATGGCCCAGCTGCATATTCTAAGAAGATCTTCATGATACAAGCAAGGTCAAGTGCTCCATCATGTATAATATTAATCTTATTGTGCTCTAGGAGAAAAAGAGAGGCTGCCATGACAGACATGGCATTTCAAGCTTAGAATCCATACCCAGCTACAGCTCATGGGATGGCGAACAGAATCTCGTGAGTTGCAAAGAATAGCTCCTCCAAAAGAAGATAATCAAGGCATTATTCTAGAAATAATAATTATGTTTAGAAATATATATTCAAGTGTCTTTTGACATAATTTTTATCTTTAAATTCAACGAATGTATTAAACATTTAACATTGTACAAAAATTAATATAGAACTAATTGTATCCTATTTAAATCAATGTCCTATCCCTAATTACTTAAAGTGCTTAGAAAGAAAGAAAAAACAAGAATCCTTTCTTCTGCCATAATGAATGTAATTTCATGTGAGGATTTTTAACTACTAGTTTTATCTGTTGATCAATAATGTATTGAATCCTGAACAATAGAAATTTTATTTCTAAGAATTAAAAAGACAAAAATAAAAATCAAAATAATGACAGAAAAATTGTTAAAGTTTCAGACTTATTTAAGATTGTAAATAAGAAAAACAGCAATAATGAATTTAATTATGATGGTTATAATGATTAGGGGCCCTCCTATCAGTTCTAACTCATAGTGACCCTTAGTAAAACTAAACACTGCCCAGTTGTTTGCCCTCCTTAAACCGCTGACGTGTTTGAGCCCTTTGTTGAAATCACTGTCAATCCATCTTGTTGAAAGTCTGTCTTCCTCTTTTTCACTGATCCTTTATTTTCTCAACTATGTTGTAATTTTTTGGAATTTGGCCCCCCTTATAACATGTCCAAACCATCCCCATTCTCACTTCGAAGGACCATCTGGCTGCATTAATAATAAGGCAGATTTGTTCCTTTGGTTGTACATGGCGTATTCAGAGTTCTTGAACGTCATCATAATTCAAAGGCATCTGTTCTTCCTTATTCCGTGTCAAACTTTCACATGCTTATGGTATTATGTGCACTTACATTTACTACAATTCATAGTGACAGTACGAACAATACCTCTGAACTTTATTCTACAATATGCCATTTTAAGAGGCCTGCCATGCTCAAGCCAATTGTGGTTGTCACAGTGTCTAGCCTAATTTAGTAGTTACTGTGGATTGATACGTTATTATTTTTGTTGCTATGTGCCATCAAGTCATCCCCAACTCATAGTGACCTTATCAACAATGGCTCTGAATCTTTTCCTATAGTGAGTCAACCTTGCCACTTTTAACACACCTCTCTCTATTGTCATAGCCACTGTGTTAATCTGTGTAGTCCAGAGTTTTCCTTTCTTGTGCTGATCGTCCACCCTTCCAAAGATCCCTTCTGACAACATGCCAGAGTAAGAGAGACAGAATTTCATCATTCTTGCTTCCAAGGAGTATCCTAGTTTCACATTTTCTGGGATAAACTTGTTTGTTCTCTTAGCAATCCAGGGTATGTTTAATGTTCTTATTCAGCACCACAATTATTTCTTTAAATAAAATTTTTATTTTATACTAGTATGCTTACAAAGTTTGTATGTATTGTTTTATACACAGGAAGCACCACCACTTTTTGACCTTTAATTCTTTTTCTATCATCCCTATTCCTTGTCCAGCTTATAATGAGAAGAACATTGCTTGGATCAGGAGCACCTCAGTCTTTAGACTGACCACAGCACTCTGCAGATATCCCTGATAAAATATTTTTACAATGTAACTTATCTTTTTATTTCCTAACTGCTGGTGCCAAGGGTGTTGATTATGGATCTGAGTAAAACAAAATTGGTAAGGACTTCAAATACTGGTGAAGACCATTAAAAAATTATTATATGGGTGAGCCTGGAGGACATTATGCTGAGTGATATATCTCAGTAGCAAAAGGACAAATATTGCATAGTGCCACTGCTGTAAAAAGGGACTGACCTCAGGGTTGGGGTAAGACTGAGAAAAACTGGATAAATTATGTATACTGCATTGAAACAGATGAGGGAGAGTAATTTAAAAGTGATGTATGATAGGGTATTATGGTTATCACAAGAGTCCACAATTAAGGTTGCATAGTGGAATGTACATGGAGCAGTGGGAGGGGTGCAGGGGGATTGTGTACCAGGGAGGGAGTGTTTCTTTTCTTTTTCAAAGAAAGGAGCGAACTTTGGTGGGGGGTGCTGGGCAGGGAGAGAAGTGAGGCAATGAATGAATGAATGGAAATCCAAAATCTCTGTAAATGTCCATTAAAATTATTAAAATAAAAAAAATTACACACACACAATTATTTTAATAGTACCATAGTCTGAGAATTTTCAGAAGTTCAAGCTGAATTTAGAAGAGGTCATGGCACCAAGAGCATCATTATTGATATCTGATGGATCCTGGCTAAAAGTGAAAAAAAAAAAACAACCCAATCCAGAAGAATGTCTATTTTATTTTATTTTATTGACTATGAAAAGGCATTTGACTCTGTGGATCATAATAAGTTACAGCTAACATTGAGAAGAATGGGATTTCCAGAACACTTAATTGTGCTTCTGAGAAACTTTTACCTAGACCAAGAAGCTGTGTCCAAACAGAAGAAAGGAACAAAATAAGGCTTAAAATGAAGAAAAAGTGTGTCAGGCTTCTATCTTTTCTCCATATGTATGTGATCTATATGCTGAGAAAGTTATTTAAAAAGCTGGATTGTATGAAAAAGAATGTAGCATCAGGATTAGAGAAAACTCATCAATAAACTTCAATATGCAGATGACATACCTTGTTTGCTGAGTAAGGAGGACTTGAAATACTTGCTGCAGAAGATCAAACCTTCAATATAAATTGCAGTTCAATGGAAAGAAAACAAAAATTTTCACAACTGAACCAATAGGCAACATCATAATAGATGGACAAAATTGAAATTGTTAATGACTTCATCTAACTTGGTACTTGGAGTCAGGAGACATATTGGAATAGGAAAATAAAGTCAGGGGCATTTTCATATTACTGAGGAACAGTAATGCCAATTTGAGGACTAAGAAGTGCTTGATTCAGACCATGGTCTTTTCAATCACTTGTGATGATTATGAGAGCTGGAAAAGTAATAAGATGACAGAAGAATTAATGCCTTTCAGATGTAGTGCTGGAAAGAACACTGAACAGCCCATGGATTGCCAAAAGAACAAACAGATAGATATACCTTTGGAAAAGTGCAGCCAGAGTTCTCCTTGAAAGCAAGGATGACAAAGCTTTGTCTCACATACTTTGGTCATGTTGCTAGCAAAGGCTGTTTCTTAGAAAAGTACATTACGCTTTGGAAAGGAAAGGAAGACCCTTAACCAGATAGATTGACCCAGTGACTGTAGCAAATGCCCTATATGTATCAGGGACTGTGTGAGACTGACACAGGATATGAGAGGATTGACAGAGTTCTGCTGTTCATAGGATCACTATGAGTTGGACTCGACAGCATCTACCAACAATTATAACTAGCTATAAATGGCAAATTTCAGAATCTAGCCATTATGGTATCCACTACATCTTAAAATGTGCAAAGATGCTTGAATACACAATAAATTCAAACAACTGAAACTTGAAATGGTGGGGAAAGAGGATTGGTTTTAGTGGCCATTATCCAGCTGTGTAACTTTAGAAAGATATCTCTCTTTTCCTCATTATAAAGCAACTGACCTTTTACAAATCAATTGTGAAATAGCCTGATAATTGAAAGTATCGCCCAAAGCGTATAAAGTGTATAAATGAAGGCAAGTCTATTTAGAAGTCTTTGGCTCTGAAGACTTTATTTAGAGAATTGATTAAATTTTACTCATAATGTAAATGTAATATCAAAGATCAAAGAACATCACATTTTCAAAACACTTTCTGAATTACTAAATTATGATTATATTTTCTTTGGATTGCTTTTAATTTTAATTGGATACGTTTATAATATAGTTAGATAGAAAGATAATAACTTCTTGAAACTGTCAATATTTAGAACATTACATTCCACAGTTGGGACACAAATGTACTTTAAATAAAATATATAAAATACGATCACTGATTCAATTTACAAAAACACATCAGAAATGTTATTATGTTTTACATTGAAACTATTTCTACTTTAAACACTTCATAACAATGGCAAATTGCACACATTAATTTAACAGGCACCTATGAATATTTACTCTTTGGTGGATACTTTCCTTGACTACAGGAAATAAAGATAAATGGGATATTAGCCTCACCCTCAAGAGGCTCTTGATGTCAGGAAAGAGACTTATGATCACAATTCAACTTTAGAACTGTTCAACGAAAAGTGCTGTAGAAGCATTTGTTGGAATTGGTAGAGAAAGGAATGGCTCTTCCTATGTGAGTGAGGAGAGACTAGAAAGGTATCTTGACTTTAAACAAGGCATCTGACTGTTCTGCCCACAAAATGCCCCTCAAAGAAATCCAAAAACACGTCTGAAATTTCAAGAGCATTTATTATATTATTTTCCACGCGTGGAGACTTTTCTCCTTCCTCAGGAAGGTGGTGAAGGGAGAAAAAGCCCTAGTTTTCCCTCCCACTTGCTTTTATAGCCCTTTTGAGTGCCCCTGTTAGGGCAGGGGGATTGCAATCATGGTTGGTGGGTTGACTTTTGATGGACTGGCTACTTTGCCCACCTTTACTTTTTTTGTGTCATGTAGACACTAGTTAATTTCTTACTTTTCAAGGACAGACCAGGCTTTACCCGGGGCACTCGTGTTTGCCCTAAGCTAAGAATTTTTACGGCCAGCTTCTGCCTCTAGCATTAATGGGGGTTTATAAGAAAATGGGTTTTCTGATGTGCCTTCACTGACAATTGCAGAAGGTGAAAAACCAGTTTAGAATGAGGGCAATATGTGTACTAAAGGAGTTCTCAAAGCAGCCCATTTAGAGAAGAGAGACATGACAGAAGTTATAGGATGATTTGGGGAATTCCAATGAAAAAGATTTTTGTAGCAAGAAAATGAATTCTTTAAATTTCATGATCATACTTTAATGGAGACTATTATAGGTTTTTAACCAAAGTTGAATTTCAAGAGTACAGAACATAAGTGTGATGGAATCTGTAGAGTACAAATATACATCTTTTTCTATTACTGTCCTACTCAACAGAGGGTTTGGTTACTGTTAATTGTTTTACATTTTACTTTTTAATTTCCATGTTTGCTGCTCTGCTTGAACTTTTACTCGACTCAAACACAATTTTCAAAACATTCAAGCATTAGAGAAATATTGTTATATACTGCTAAGTTGCCTATGATTCCAACAACCCTTTGCACAAGAGCTCTGAATACTGCCCTGTCCTGAGTCAGTCTCTGCTGTGCTGTCCCTCCACCCTTCCAAGTATGATGTCTTTCTCCAGAGACTGGTTCCTTCTGGCAACATTCTCAAAGTATGTGAGACAGAGTTTCAAAATCCTTGCATCAAAGGAACAACTAGGCTTCACCCTTTCCAGGACAAATGTATTTGTTCTCTTGGCAGTCAAGGTGTGTTCAACACTCTTTTCTAGTTCCACAATTTAAAGGCATCAATTCTTCTTCTGTCACCCTTAGTCAATGTCCAGATCTCTGATGCATACATAGCAAATAATTGAGAAGAATATGGCCTGGATCCAGTGAATACCACTATCATTCAAATATATGCACCAACAACCAGAGCCAAGGAAGAGGAGATAGAAGATTTTTACCAACTTCTACAATCGGAGATTGATCGAACATGCAACCAAGATGCATTGATAATAATGGGTGACTGGAATGCAAAAGTCGGGAACAAAGAGGAAGATTCAGTAGTGGGAAAACATGGACTCAGTGACAGAAATGGAGCTGGAGAGAGAATGATCGAATTTTGCACAATGACTTATTCATAGCAAATACATATTTTAAGAGGCATAAACACAGGTTATATAACTGGATTTCACCTGATGGCATGCATAGGAATCAGATAGATTACATATGTGGAAAAAACCGCTGGAGAAACTCAATATCAGCTGGGAAAACTAGGCCAGGAGCTGATTGTGGAACAGACCACCAACTACTCATATGCAAATTCAAGCTAAAGCTGAGGAAAATTAAACCAAA
>NW_006399904.1:2565479-2579968 GCF_000299155.1 Elephantulus edwardii
GATTGGCACAGGACAGAGCGGAGTTTAGGGCTGTTGTACATAGGGTCGCTGTGAGTCGCAGGTGACTCGATGGCACATAACAACAACAACAACAACATGGCCTGGATCAAGCACACTTTAACCTCCAGACTGACATCCCTGTCCTTCAGCACTCTGGAAAGGCCCCAGACAGCAAATTTCCCTAATGCAATTCCTCTTTTATCTTCTGACTATTTGTACCAAGACTATTCATTGTGAAACCGATCAAGCTAAAATTGTTAACAATCTCTAGCTTCTCTCCATCTATCATGGTGTTGTCAAAAGGCCCACTGATGAAAATCTTTGTTTTCATTATGTTGAGTTTCAACTTATATTGAAGGCCACAATCCTTGACCTTCTGCAGCAAATGCTTCAGGCCCTTTTCAGTTTTAACAAGCAAGGTTGTGTCATCTGCATACAACAGGTGATGTGTCTTTCTCCAGTTCTGTTACTTGATTATGTGAATCACAACAAATAGCGGCTAACCTTAAGAAGAATGGGAATCTCAGAACACTTGATTGTGCTCATGAAAAACCTATACGGACCAGGAAGCAGTCATCAGAGCAAAACAAGGAAACACTAAATCAGCCAAGAAGCGCATCAGGAATGCATCCTGTCTCCATTCCTTTTCGAACTATATGCAAAATAGACCATTCAGGATGCTGGACTCCGTGATGCGGAATGAGGCATCAGGATTAGATAGAAATATTAAAAATATATTTTATTTATTAGTTATACTACTATGGTATTGGAAAAGAGTATTGAAAATCGCATTAACTGCCAAAAGAACAAAGAGATATATGTTGGGAAAAGTACAGCCAGAGTACTCCTTGGAGGCAAAGAGGATAAAACTTCATATCACATGCTTTGGACATGTTAGGAGAGGCTGTTCCTTGGAAAAGGACCTCATTCTTGGAAAGGTAGAGTGTCACTAAAAGGGAGGAAGACTCTCAACTAGTTGAATTGATTCAGTGATTGCTGTATGAGTCACTTAGTGTGTCTTGAGTGTGTTAGAAATGATGAGGCCATTGGTACATGAAAGGACAAGGTTCACATCAATTATTCAGATGGTAGGTATGAATCATGCTTTATTCAAAGGCACTTAACAACAACAGTAAAGTCTTTTTTAAAGGGACATATTGTTGGGATCATACAAGTTGGTATTAAGTTGAACCAGTATAAAAGCTAGCTCTCTACAGGTTCTGTAGAATCAAATAAGACTGGATTTCTAATCTGAATTTTATTAAATGTAGTGAGACATTCAATCTCTCTAAAGATAAGGTAACTTTTTTCTCTCAAAGGATAAAAGATCATGTATAGGACTTTTCTAAAGATTACATGAGTTGGAAGTGTTAGTAGGTCATGACTATACAACATGATTAATAAAATTTATATCACTAAACTGTATACCTGAATATATTAACTTGGAATCTATTGGGTTATATACATTTTATTGCCATAATATCATATGCAGTAAATCATTTGGAATATCTCCAACACCAGAGAGACTCAGCACATTTTAGTCCAACTTTTAATAAACTTGTTACAATTCAATTTTCTCCTAGGTCAAATCTGTTCTTTCATGATAAATTATGTAAAGAAACACAACAGGAGAATTAGCAGGAGTGTTTGATGTCCAAGTTTATGCTAAAGTTTGAATCTCAGAGTCTTCTTAGATTTGATATATAGTGATGCCTGATCTAAATGTTTTTGATAAAATGTTTACATTCAAGTAGTGAACGTGTTTACAGGAGAGAGGGGGAAAAACTCCAACATTACCAGAATATCTAATAGCAAAAAACACTCTATAAACATTTTCTACCTACTGCTATGTAATCTGTCCTGACTCAGCACCCTACCACTCTGAGATTTCTGAAATCTTTAAGAAAGGAGATTGCCTACTCTTCTCCAAAGGAGCAGCTGTTGGATTTGAACTCTTGACCTTTTAGTTAGCAGCCCAATATGCCATACACTATGCCACTAGAACTCCAAATTCTTTTTATGAGGGTAAAATAAACATGCCGAATATTTAGCAGGTTTTGAACCTGGATGTTTCTAATTCTAAAGTCCATGTGTTTCCCATCACACCAATTTGCCACTTAAAACTCATGTCTAAGCAAGCACAACACTGACTTGAGTTTCAGTCCTAGCTTTATGACTTTGTGATTATGTGACTGAGACACATGAATTATTAACACAAACCTTAATCCCCTCATCTGTAAAATGCATATAAAGAAAGTCCATAAAGAATTATTATTCTGAATATAATTAGCAAACTTGTAGTAAGACAAATGCAGCAAAGACTGGACCACTTTCTGATTAGTTTTAGAAACAGCTAACTAATATTTCCCGATAAGAAGCAGAAAGAAAAAAGATAGGTCACTTAGGTAAGACTTTAGTGTGTATGTGCTGAAAGTCTTTTTATCATACAAAGGTAACGCAGATACTCATACCCTAGAATAACATTAGCAAGCACAAAAGATAACTCAAAACATATAACACAATTAGACTGCTTTGAAGGTGCAGTTACATTTTATAAGGTTAAACTAAATTGCTGAGGCCAGACATTTATACAGATCCATGAACATTCAATAATCCAACACATCAGCTACATATCACTCAACCCTAATTGTTAAAACACAAAAGGGACCTCTCCCAAAAGATGTGTGTGGGAAGATAGCGCTGTATATATGTATCTGAATAATATAAGGGAGCTCTGGTGACCTCGTGGTAAGGAACTGTACTGTGATCCCAAAGGCACGTGGTTCAAGTCAACCAGCCGCCTTACAGGAAAAGGACGGTCAATATCCTTCTGTGCAATTAACTGCTTCTGAATACCTACTGGAGACTCAACTATACACCAGTTCTGACTCGATCGTACACAACAACAAAATTTTAACATTTACCTACACAAATCAATGGAGGCAAGTTTCCTTCAACAACACAGAAGCTTAAAATGCAGCATTCATGATGTGCACAGGCTCCTTTCGGGTCTAATAGTTGTCCTCGTGGTGGATACACATAATCCTACGTTTACATCATATTACAAAAATAAGTTGCCTTAAAGACAATTTATTAAGACTGTCCTTTTTCCACTCCAGCTTTCATTCAGCACCCTTTAATACTATTGATTGACAGTGAGATCTGACTAAAAGGAATATGAGAATGCATTGAGCTTAGCAAAAGGAGCTCTGGAAGTATAGTGTATAGCACTACTAACTGAAACGTTGGTAGCTGGAATCTATCAACAACTCTGCAGAAGAAAGCTGTGAAGTCTCATTTCATTAAAGGCATAGCCTCAGAAACTCAACTTATGTTACCATGAGTTGGGATCATCTGGAAGACAATGGCTTTTTGTGGCGTTCAGTTTAGTTCAGTGTGACTTATGTGATTTGCAGTCACCACAGCACCAGTAATATCATAGCTGTTGTAAGATGGATCTTGGCTCGAAGCAGAGAAAACCAGTGAATGTCTTTATGTGTTTTATTGACTGTGCAAAGGTGTTTAACTGTGTGGATCACAACAAATTATGGCTAACATTAAGAAGAATGGAAATCCCAGAATCACGCTTATATAAAACATATATCTGGACCAAGAAGCTGTTGTTGGAAGAAAGCAAGAATATGGTTTAAAATCTAGAAAGGTGTGTGTCAGGGCTGTGGCCTTACTCCATACCTATTCAATTTCTATGCTGAGCAAATCATTATAGAAGCTGACTTCATAGGGGAAAAAGTGGCCGTAGAGGAAGACCCAACATGTATGTTATGCATATAACATGAGGAAGACTGAAGACATTTGTTGCAGAAGATCAAAGACGACAGCTTTCACTATGGATTACATCTCAACATCAAGAGGATAGAAATACTCACCACTGAGCCAACTAAGAGTTAGAGAAAAACTGAAATTGTAAATGAGGGCAGACATCTTCTATTTTCTTCAGCCATCACTCTACACACTAAATTTCTTCTAATGTTCTCCCTAATACTGGCAGCAAGTGGATATTGCAGTGTGGTATGAAATACATCTCTCTTGGCTGTTAAAGATCAGTCTAAATTTTTCCAATTAAAAATGGAAAACAATTTTGCATTACCTAGAGCTCTCATTATAGCACTGTAGAAAGCTGCACAATTTACATAATGTGAAAAATAATGCTAAGATATTTTCTTCAAAAACTGCACTTAAAATAGTTTGTCTACTTCCTATTGATTTGTTGTCTGCATAGTGCTATTTACAGGAAAATAAATGTTCAGTGTTAAGGCTGAAATAAGCGCTCAGTGTTAATGCTGACAAGAGAGTCTAATTGAAGAGAAAAGTGCATTGATCTCTTTTCCTGCCTCCAACTATATGAATTACTTTCTTGATTAACTAGAATTGCCGAGGAAGTGTCTCCTACTTTCATGTGTCAATTAGAAGTACGTATGGCTATAAAATATTTAGGTGTCCTGATTTACATTCACTGGCATGGTTTTTGCTCTGGTTTTATTGAAAAAGAATATTATTTACACCTGTCTTAATTTTTTTAAATGCAGCAGGACAATAGTATTCAAATCTCTTCTTTAGAAGTAAGTCAATACTATAAAAACAGTAATTATAAAACCCAGTTACAAAACTCTTATTTTATCTTGAAACTAGCTTAAAGAAGGTCATTCTTGTGGCATTGATTATTGTGAGTGATATTCAGATAGAATATGACCAATCAACACCATATCTAAAGATGTTACAGTTGTTCTTCTGTTTATTACCATAAAACTTAATTCACAAATCACCTTGACACTAGCTTCAGTTCAAAACTTGATCAGAGACACTAATAAATGTCTCAGATATATTTATAAAATTTATTTTAATTAAAATTAAATTTTCAATCATAATTTTGGCTCAGTACCAAGGTTAAAACTTCAGCGACATGCTATTTAGGCCACTGTTTTTAAATAAACTTACAGCATATTATATTAATACTGTTTCATCCTTTGAGTTAAAGCTGAGACGATTTATAATGGTAAGATAATATTTCTTTTTTATTAAATAGTTTTATATACTTCCTATTCAATACAATTCACTACAATTCAATTCCTAGCATACAGATTACATAAAAATTAATATTGTTGTTGTAGGTGCCATCAACTTGATTATGACACATAGCAACCCCATAGAAAGCAAATCTGTACCCTGCCATGTCCTATGCTAACTTCATCACCACTGATATACTTGAATCTATTGTTATAGTCACTGTGTCAACCCATCTTGTTGGGGGTAGTCTTCTCCTTTTCTGCCCCTCAATATTTACAAGCATGATATATTTTTTTCAAGGACTATCCCTTCCTAACAGCATGCCTATATGTGACTTTTCACCATTTTTATCTTCAATGAACATCCTAGTTGCACTTTCTCCAAGACATATTTGTTCTTTTGGCAGTCCATGTAATATTTAGTACTTTTCTCCAACATTGCACAAATCAAAGGCATCAGATCTTATTCTCCCATCCTTATTCATTGTCCAACTTCCAGAGGCATTGAAGTGAAAGTCTGTGAAAAGACTGTGGGTTAAATCAGGTGTCTTTAAACTGATATCATTGCTCCTTAGAATTTTGGAGGGGTTCTTGACAGCATATGTTCCCACTGACATACATATTTGGTTTTTCTACTTCTACAAGCAGCCAGAAAATAAAAAGATTAATTGCATTGGGAAAGTCTGTCAGGGGCATCTTCAGAGTACTGAAGAGCAATGATGTCAGTCTGGAGACTAAGATGCACCTGCTCCAGTCGATGGTCTTTGCAATCACATACTATGTATCAGAAAGCTGGACAATGACTAGGCATGACAGAAAAAGAATTGAAACCTTTGAGCTGTGGTGTTGGAAAAGAGTATTGAATATACCATGGACTATACTAAGAGAACAAACAGTTTTGTCCTGGATAAGGTGGAACCAGGCAGCTCCTTGGAGGCAAGGATTCTGAATCTCCGTCAGACACACTTTGGGCATGTTGAAAGGAGAGACCAGTCCTTGGAGAGGGACATTATGCTTGGGAGGTTTGAGGGACAGCACAAAAGAGGAAGACCCTCAATTAAATGGATCGATTCAGGCACTGGGCTGGTGGGAGTATGTGTGTCAGAGACAATAAGGTTGGCGCAGGATAGAGCAGGGTTCAGAGCTGTTGCACATAGTGTCATTATGAGTCACAAGCAACTCAATGGCACATCACAACAAAAACAGTGCCAAGAGAGTTGACTACAGATTAAAGTAAGATTAAATAATTGACAATTTCCACCCTTTCTTTATCTATCATTGTGCTACCTATGAACTCAGTGGTGAGGATTTTTGTTTTCTTGACATTAAGATGTTATCTATATGGAAAGTGGTAGTCTTTGGTCTTCTGCAGAAAGTACTTCAGGTTTTCTTTGAGTGAGCAGAGCTGTGTCATTTCTTTAACAAAGGATGTTAAAATAAATATGCTTCATTTTAAATTATTTTTGTTGTCTTGTGTATCATGGAACACAACAACAGGCTTTCATCTTTAAAGAGGGCCTTCTTGTGGCTTGGTGGTAAGGAATTGCACTGTCAACCCAAAAGCATGTAGTTTGAGCGCATCAGCTGCTCCACAGGAGGAAGGTGGGCAATCAGCTGCCATGCATTAATTTCCTTTGAAAACCCACTGGATGGTCAGCTATGAGTTGGTCCTGACTTAACAGTACACAAAACAGTATCATTCCTTAGAATCTAGTTCATATAGAGTAGCACTATTAATTCCATCAATAGTGAGTCCACCAACAGCTCTGTAGGAGAAAAATGTATTCAAGTTTCCTATGATTATTTACAGCCTCTGAAACCTGCTAGAGGCTCAGCTCTAAGTTGATTCTGATGCAAAAGAAATGATAGAATGAGAGAGTCTTTGAGGAGTCTTTTCTGATAAAACTGTGCTGAGTTTGGATTCTTAACTTTTTCTATTAATTTGTAAGCCTTTGCCTATTGTGTCACAATTACCTCTTAGTATCAATTTAAGTATCTTATATTCAGCCAGTGCATTCTATTGGTCTGAGGTATGCTAGGTAGATGGCCTTAGTCCTGAGGAAGTACAGTGGTGGCAGGAAGCTGTAAGTGAATGTCACATACCACAGTATGACCACAGAATCACAGAATGACTGTCTCTCTTATCCTATGATTACTATAGATGCAAGAGAGTGAGCGAAAGAACAAGGATGTCAGCTTAAAGATTAAAGTCCATCTGATCCAAGCCATTATTTTTTTTTTCAGTTGCTTCCTAGACATCTAAAAGCTAGGCAATGAATAAAGATTACTGAAGAAGAATCATTGCCTTGGGATTGTGGTGTTGGTAAAGAGTATTGAATGGACTGCCAAAATAACAAACAAGATTGTCTTGGAGGAAATACATTATAGGACACTACTTAGAGGCAATGATGGTGAAACTACGCCTCACATGCTTTGGGCTTATAATCAGAAAAGAAGAGGCTTTGAAGGAGAGGACACCATGCTGGGAGAGATAAAGGGTCAGCAAAAGAGAGGAAAACCCTTAAGATGATAGATTGACAGAGTGATTGTAACAGATATCAGAGATGGTGAGTAAAGAGTACAGGATAGGCCAAGGTTCAGATCTGTTGTTCATAGAGTTATGACAAGAAGTAGTTATTTGCTGGCACTTAAAAACTACACTGCAGTGAGAAAATGTTTCACCATCCTTGCTTCAAAGGAACAACCTGGTTGCACTTCGTCCAAGAAAATTTGTTCTATGTCTATTGTTGTTTCTATTAGGTGCTACTGAGTCAAGTACAACCCATAGTAACCCTATGAGGAACAGACCTAAACACTGTCCTATCCTGTGCCATCCTCACACTTCCTGACATGGTAGAGTCCATTGCACCAGCCGTTACTTCAATCGACCTAGTTGAAGGTCTTCTTCTCTTTCATTTCTGTGCCATCTTTCCAAGAAGGATATCGCCCCTCCTAACAACATAGCCAAAGTATGTGGGATGAAGCTTCAACATCTTTGCCTCCAAGGAACACTCTGACTGCACTTCCTCCAAAATATATTTGTTTGTTCTTTTGGCAATCCATGATATTCATTATTCTTCCCCAACACCACAATTTAATGGGATTGATTCTTCTTTAGTCATCTTTATTCTCTTTGCAAATTTCAGATAAAATTATTAAGCAATTGAAAATATTATAGCTTAAATAAGACACATAAGGTCCAGTGGTGAGAATCTTTGTCTTCTTGACATTGAGCCTCAATCCATACGAAGGCTGCAGTCTTTGATCCTCTGCAGCAAGCCCTTCAGGTCCTCCTCAGTTTCAGCAAGCAGGGTTGTGTCATCTGCAGATTGTTAATAGATCTTCCACCAATCCTGACGCCACACTTCTCCTCATAGAGCCCAGACTCCGAGATAATCTATTCTGCATACAGGTTGAAAAGTTATGTAGATAGGACACATCCCTGGTGTACATCTTTCCCAGTTTTGAACCATGCAGTGCTTCCTTGCTCTGTTCTGACGACTGCCCCTTGGTCCAAGTATAGGTTTCGCATTAGCACGATCATGTGTTCTGGGATTCCCTTTCTTCTCAGAGTCAGCCAAAGTTTGTTATGATCTACATAGTCAAACGCCTTTGCATAATCAATGAAACACAGATATACATTCCTCTGGTATTCCCTGCTTTGAGCTAAGATCCATCTAACATTAGCTACAATATCCCTAGTACCACAACCCCTTCTAAACCCAGCCTTGACTTCTGGCAGTTCTCTGCTGATGTGCTGTTCCAGTAATTTTTGGATAATCTTCAGTAGAATCTTGCTTGCATGTGAAATCAATTATATTGTTCTACAGTTTCCACACTCTGTTGGGTCACCCTTCTTTTGGATGGGAACAAATGTAGATCTCTTCCAGTCAGCTGGCCAAGTGGTTGTTCTCCAGATTTCTTGGCACAACTTGGTGAGCACATCCAGGGCAGCATGTCAGCTGAAATATGTGAATTGGTATGCCATCTATTCCCGGGGCCTTATTTTTTGCTATTTCTTTCAAAGCAGCTTGAACTTCTTCCTTCATCACCATAAGCTCTTGCTCATATGTTATTTCATTAAATTCTTCTGTGTTTGCCGGTTCCTTTTGGCAGCATCAGGATGGATGGTGAAGAGACTGAGATTGTTCACAGCTTTAGTTTGCTTGGCTCCACAGTCAACACTCATGGCATCAGCAGCCAGGAAATGAAGAGAGGTATTGTGATGGGAAAGTCTGCTGTTAAGGACCTCTCCAAAGTACTGAAGAGTAATGGTGTCACTCTGGAGACTAAGGTGCATCTGATACAGGTTGCGGTCTTTGCAATCACTTGTTATGCGTCAGAGAGCTGGACAATGACTAGAGAGGATAGAAGGAGAATTGATGCCTTTGAACTGTGGTGCTGGAGAAGAGTATTGGATGTACCATGGACTGCTAAGAAAACAAACAGATTTAACCTGGAGAGGGTTTAACCAGGCTGCTCCTTGGAGGCAAGGATTCTGGGGCTTCGTCTGACATACTTTGGACTTGTTGTAAGGAGGAACAGGTCCTTGGAGAGGGACATCATGCTTGGGAGGGTGGAGGGATGGCACAGGAGGGGAAGACCCTCTATGAGGTGGATTGATTCAATGACTGGGGCAACTGGAATGGGTGTGTCAGAGGCAGTGCGATTGGCACAGGATAGAGCAGGGTTTAGGACTTTTGTACATAGGGTTGCTATAAGTAGCAAGCAACTTGATGGTACATAACAACAACATCAACAATGGATTAGGTGCACCTTTCATTGCACCATAGGCATGTGAAAGTTGGGCAATTAATTAAAAAAGATCAATAAAATTTTAATTGAGTAAGAAGGACTTCAGAAGAAGTTGTGATGCTGAAAAATATTGACTGAACTTTAAAGAAAGCAAACAAACCAAACTCCTTTCTGATACTAAGTGCAGCTAGAATGTTCCTTCTAGCTTAAAGACAAGTTCATGCACAAAGATATCATGTTTGAATACAAAGAAGGTCATTAAAAAGCAGGAATATTCTCATTGAAATGGATTGGCACGCTGCATGCAGCACTGACATCAAGGACAGTAGAGATTGTGAAGATGATACAGACCTAGGCAGTGTTTCATTATGTTTGTATATGGGGTCACTAAGAGTTGGAATCAATGCAACAGCATCTAACAACAATAAGAATATGATTATGAAAGAAATATGCTCCTGAAGAGATATAAACCCACTGAATATGTATTGAGGAGCTTCTATTTCCTATGTCAATACAGAACTTATTTCTAAGTATTTGTTCTGGTAAATGTCTAAAGGTTTAGATTATGGTCCAATAATAATATGAGTTACCACAGCTGATTTAGTATTATATCCTACAGTAATTCTTTTTAAAACACCTTAACCCCAGGCCATTCTTTTAAAAGCAAAATCAAACCAAATAGGATAAAAAATAATACATGTTTGTCTGTACTAAACTATGTGCTAAAGCCATAAATTCTTCAGAAGTCCAGATAAAGAAAGCAATAGAGAGCAGTAATTTTGCTGCTCAAATAAATAAAGAAAAGTTTATATTCAATTTAAAAAGTGCTTCCTGGCACCATGGTAGGAGTAGGTATTCTAAGGCAGGCAATCCAGTTCATAAAAAACCTCAGTTTATAGGATATTGTCAAAGACAAATAACTAACTAGAGAAAAATAAATACAGTTATAGTGAAACTCTACACCAGGGAGTGAGAAAACACTGATGCAGGATCTGGGTTTCAGCGCTTCTGAACCTTCTTTCCAGAAGAGATGTCTCTTCAGAGCAAGTGGGAGTTTGCTATGCAGACACGCAGAATAGAATGTGTACTGGCACAAAGAGTGACAGAGCATAGCCTATTGGAAGAATGACAATTAGCCCAGCATTTCAGCAACATGTTTTGTGTAGAGGAATCCTATGGGGTATTCAGACTACAGGAGTGGGCAAAAGGTGAATCTTGAAAGAGCTTCAGCATCATTTAACTGACTTTCACTCTTATCTTAAGGTCATACAGAAAAAGGGGTATTTGTATTTTCGAACAATCTATATGACTCCACCATAAGTATGTACTGAAAAAAAGAGGATTTAGAGTTTGGGAAACTAGATAGCAATGCAGGTTTTGGTGAAATTTGGAATAAAGCAGATACATATTTAAATAGTTGGGATTGCAATGTGGATAGCGGTGGGTATAAAGGTGGGACCGAAATAACATCTGCCATAGAAGCATAATCTTGAATAATTTCAAGGCAGAGTTGAAATTTCCCCTAAAGGACATCACAGGTATAGATAAAAGGATTTCTTTTGGTGTCTCAGAATGATCCTTCCTCGTGTATGCCTTCTAGACTAGAATGGCTATGTCTTACTTCAATGTGATTATTAAAATCTAGTGATTATGCACTTGCTCAAAATGTGGTTATAAAGCACAAAATCTTTAGAACTTGATTCTAATTATAGAATTAGTTTTCCTCCACTAATAGTGCAGATTGATGGATGGTACCGCACTCTCTGCTCCTGTTAGTGCCTTGACACGCTTCCAGATGGTCACCTTTGCAGCAAACCCAGGCTCTGCTGTGTGCTTTTTTCTTCGTGGTTAGCATTCTGTCACATTTAAAGACGACTAGAGGATAAACAAGATAATGCGTCTAAAGTACAGTGCCAAGTGCCTGGAACATGATGATGTTTCATTATTGGTAATTCAACATTAACATCATCATTGTTAATAGTTTGAATTTAAGAGCTGCTTTAGAAAGGGAAAAAATAATTTATTACTTTGATCCAAGTGGAAATGCTTTTTTGGGGGGATTCATGAGTGTCCAGATAATTCCTAAGAAAGAATACTTCCTTACATGCAGAAAGAGCCAAGTCACCTTTTGCCAAATAACATTCTGATTCCAAAAGGCTTAATGATGATCTTTTGCCAGTAACATTCTTTATTTCAACCCTTTGTTTGCTTCAAGGTAATGTCCAATTTCACTTCAAATTTATTGATTAGCTCTGAAGAGGTAGCATCCTTTACAAAATCTTCACCATTCCTAGGTTTTATGCTGATGTATTCTGATGGTCTCACTCTAAAGACAGTAAATTGTTTTTCACTAGATTTGCAATGCACTGTCAATTCTCCAAGAAAGTCAGCCTTTGGAAAACATATACACTACCGTCAATTGCATTTTTCTCATAAAAATACTATGCCTTTTCAGTGAGCACTGGACCAGAGACACTTTGATAGTTTCACGGAAAATCATGTGAGTCAATCAGTATCTGGTTCTTCTCAAGTAGATAACACAGAATTTGGTTGTGTTCAACAGCTTTATTTGATTTCAAAATGGTAGAAAATTTGCACAACTCTCTTTATTAAAGCTTAATGTTTTATTATATAGACATATTATACCTGTCATCAAAGTATTTTTTTATCAATTCCAAAGCTCAAAAATATTCACTACCTGTATCCTAATATTTCCTGTATTCTCTTTTGCTTTGTTTTCCCACCAGATTTTTTAGACATTATGTATTAGCTTGTAGAGTTTAAGCAATATTACACAACATGTATATATCACAATGTCAGTTTGGGTTTTTTCCTTCTTATTTGTTTTGGTGAGTGCTTACATAACAATTTTGGTTCCCATTCAACAATTTTTATACAAATTGCTTGCTCTCATAGTATAATTCTTAATGACTGTCTTATTTTCTACCCACTTTTGTCTGACATTTTTCCCAGTCATTCCTTTATTATTATTATTATTTATTATTTATTATAATGAATGTTTACAGACACTTTGGATTTCCATTCATTCATTGTTGTATTTTTCTACCTGCCCAGCCCTCCATGCCCAGTTCGCTCTTCTCTTTGAAAAGTAAAAGAAAAATTCTTTCATAATTATACAATCCTCCCTCCCGTTTACCCTCCCCCAGTCTACTCCACTATGCAGCCTTCATTCTGGACTCCTGTCACAACAGTAATACCTAATCATATATCACTTTTAAACAGTTGTCTCCCTCATCTGCTTCAATGTACCCTCATCTGCTTCAATGCACTATACTTAATTTATCCCATCTTTCT
This sequence comes from Elephantulus edwardii, assembly GCF_000299155.1. Taxonomy (NCBI): domain Eukaryota; kingdom Metazoa; phylum Chordata; class Mammalia; order Macroscelidea; family Macroscelididae; genus Elephantulus; species Elephantulus edwardii. Next base: position 2,578,574 of record NW_006399904.1, read on the forward strand.
CAGTCTCCCCCCAACCTTGATGTCAGCTCCATTTTACAACAGTGGCACTATGCAATAATTGTCCTTTTGTGACTAAGATATTTCACTCAGCATTGTGTCCTCCAGGGTCATCCATTTTGTATAATATTTCATAAGTTCTTTGTTTTTTAATGTAGTATAGTATTCCGCTGTGTGACTCTACCAGAGCTTCTCTATCCATTCACTTGTTAGTTTTTCTTCCTTCTCAATGATGTGTGCAAGCTATTGTTTTATCATATGTTGTCTCTTATTCCAGTGTTTGTTTAAAAGTTGACTTTTCTAACCATTATATTGGCTTCCTCTGGTCCCCAGCTATCCTAACTACAGACACAGGGTCTTACAAATCATCAGCAGTTGTGGGACTAGGATAAGAGCACTTCCATACTGAGCAACAAGGCTTGAAGAAGACTGGAGTAGACGAGGCTTTGGTAAGAGTGAGACCCTGATGATAATGATGGAAAGACCATGGCATTGCTGTGGAGAAACTGTGGCAAGGTATAACCAAAGGACTCCTGAGATAAAGTCATAGCTAAAGATTTTGCTGTTCTTTACAAAGGATGGAAGGAAGAGCTGACTGCTGAACTGAATTTGGAACCTGGATTAATAGAGTAATTGTGCTTTGGGACTTCTGGACAAAAATCTGGACTTGCATATGGTGATATTATTTTTCTATCTCACTTCTCAAACTATTTTTCTAATAAATCTCACTCTCAGTATCACAATCCGTTAGTCAACAATGTATAAATGAATCTCTTGCTGCTAGTGTGGTTCTAGAGATGCCATGGCACTGGGCTACAAGCTCTTTCTCTACTTTCTGCTCTGGAACAGAAAGTGCTGTGCTATTCTCACTCCCTCTGGCTCTTTCAGAGAGATGCTCAGAACCCCGTGCCCCCTTGTCTCATTTTCTTCTCCTAAGATACCTGGTGTCTTTAAAACCAATTGACACAGTGTTGGAATAGATTTAATAGATTGTTGTTTTCGAATCAAGCATGACCCTAAGATTAATAGAAGATAAATGTCTTTCTCTCCAATTATTACAGCAGTATTACTACTAATAAAATGAAAGAAGCTCCATTCTTGAGCATTATTTTGTGTTTTTAATGGCATTGATATTCCTTAGGCCCTGGAAAATTGCAACTGAAATTGGCTTATAATTTAGTCTATATTTGTTCTTAATCCCCATCATTCAATACATTGGAGGATCAGTTAGCTACGAGCCAGTTCAGACTCAAGGGCACATACCTACAACTCATTGCCCAAAGCACTGACCTGGAAGGAGCCTCCAGATGTGAGTCTTGGTTTTTGTCGTTTGCAAGTGTGATCTGAGATAAACTATTGCCTTTCTCTCTACCTATATTCTTTTTTAAAAATATATTA
>NW_006399904.1:2581264-2587917 GCF_000299155.1 Elephantulus edwardii
ATATCTATATCTATATCTATATTCAGAATTTTGAAGTGAATTCTTGTTTCATATACCATGAAGTTGGAACTGACATTTAGTTGACCCTCCGGTGTATTTTCAGAGGCTGGAAGTCTCAGGAGAAAGATTGTCCATTTTTCTCCTAGATAGCAGCTGGTGGACTCAAACCACCTGCCTTTGGGTTGGCTTCATAACTCCTTATCCATTAGGCCACTGGAGTTATCTTAAAGTTATTTAGACAGATATAATTACAGTACATAGGTTTTCAGAGGCCTTCTATTTTGGAAATGGATGGCCAGATGTATCGGAGACAGTGCGATTGGCACAGGACAGAGCAGCAGCGTTTAGGGCTGCTGTACATAGGGTCGCTATGAGTGGCAAGCAACTCGACGGCACATAACAACAACAAAAATTACAGTACCTATCAATAACATCTTTCCTTTCCATACAAATTTTATGTCCTTTGGAGAAGGAGACTCTTTTTTTTGTAACTCTGAGGTCTCAGGATATTAATATGTCTTCTAAAAGTGCTCAGCTTGCTTCCAGACAGACACTATGTGACATTTTGGTTTATAGCTATTATTTGAAGACAGGATCCTTATGTAAAGAAACATGTAAACTTCTCAAACATCAATCATGGATAAAGAAAAAAGTAATATATTTCCTTCAAGAAAAGTATTTTTTTCTTTTTACTTCTTTTGTATTTTTCTGTAAAGCCTGATAGGAAATTATAATCTTAGTTTGCTATTTCAGTTGGATTATCCTTTTTTCTTCAGGTTGTATAGTGTAATAAAGGAAGCATCTAAGAAAATCTTTGGAGAATTTTGTTCAACAAGCAGTAAGCACTTTTCTAGGCTAGGAAAACAAAGAGAGCAATAAAGGCTTGACATGGATTAGGATTGGATGCTGAAGATGGGTAAATTTTAGCTAAATTGACATGACAGCCTAAGAAATTGATTCCTCCATTTTGTCTCTGAGTGGGAATAGCATGCATATATTTATAAGAGTTTCTAAAAGTGTTGAGCCACTTTAATTATGATCTAGGTTTTTAAAATGTCATTTCTTGATCTGCTGTAGTTGAAAAAAACTGAACTCTAGGTTATGGTTTCAGCAAGAATGGAGACCAAATCTTAAGTGATAGAAGATAAAAAATAACCAGATTTGAATCAGTAGAAGAAAAATAACATTATTTCCATTTCTGAGATAACATCAAGGATAAAATACAGTGCATTTTGTTATTTCGACAGTTACATTTAGCATCAAAGTGTGTATTTTCCCCCAGTGTTCAACCCTTCACTAGTTTTGTTTTTCCATGACTTCAAAGAACAATGACTGCCCAAGAGGCTGTCTCATTACTTCTAGAATAATTACTGTTTCTTCTAGGCATCAGTTGTATACAATAATGAGTTCCTTTTCAATTGTTTTGGATAGTGAGTAGGACCTGGTATTGAGTTCAGTTTTATCACCTTGAAAAAGACAGGGAGAGGCAGAAGGAGCTCTTTTCATTGGATCTCACATGAACTATATGATTTTGAAAAATTGTTGCTATCATGATGACTTTTGCCAATATTTGTAATAAAACCACCCTTTTTAGGTGAATAAATGATGTATGGGCTAAAAAAAGGAAATATTAATCCCTATTTATAACAATCTATAATTCAGTTAATTATCCTTATATCTCATTGTCACTGAATTGAAATCAACCTATAATTGACCCTCTATATTTTCAAAGATATAAAACAATTGGGAGGAGATTGTCCATTTTTTCACTATGGAGAAACTAGGATTTGAACCAAACAAAAAGGTATGGTCTTTGGTTTAACAGTGCAAACTTCTCCTATGAACTCTTATCAAATTACTTTAGGAATTTTTGTGGAGATAACAATGGGGAGAGACTGAATTTATTTTTAAATAATTACTTATATTTTACTGTAATTGGAGCAAATATAAAAATGACATTAAGAAAAGAACTATTACATAAAAAAACGTGAGTGTCTGGGTTTTACAATTATTTTTAATATATAAGTTGTATAGGGAGAAAAAGACATGCTGAATTAAAGTCAATTTTATGACATCTGGAGCATGTTTGTTTTGGTGTAGAAATGAGAACAGTCAGAGTTTAGCCTGATGACCAAAGGCCTCATTAGTTCACCACTAAATCAGAGGAGATGCTAGAAACCAAACTAGATGTTTTCTGCAATCTGACTGCAGTGACTCTAGAAACATTGAGATTTAAGGGGGGATCTAAATAGTTTGGAAGATATTTCCTTTGTAGCCAATAAGCTCACAGTTCTTCTTATGGCCCATAACATTTAGGTTGCTGGATATTTTTATTTTTACACATATTGTATATTTTAAATATGAAGTGGACAAACATGATCCTCATTTTAAGAAGAAATAAGATCCAAATGGTATATTCAGAAGAATTTGAGCAGGCATTATTATAGATGTATTATTGTTAGAGTTCTAATATAGCAAAAGACAGATGATTTTAATATAAGACTATTATAGTTAATAAGAAAATAGACCAATAGTGCTAATTATGCAATTTATTTTATCCTTTGTTATTTGGATATGCTTTTGTAGATCATTTAGGATTATAACAACAATAAGACAAATCCAGCACAGCCTCAGAACACATAGAGGTTTCCCCTAGAGTACACTATTATGAATATAAGTTGCTTTTGGAAAGTGCATAAAACAAGCTCAATCTCTATCTAATTTCTACATATCCTGGATCAAAGAAATTCCAAGGGAAATTGAAAAAATAAGTATTTGCTGCATGCTATCTACATAATACTGTTATTAGCTTGATTCTCAATGATTACTAATAGTTTCTGAAGCATTTTTCGATAGTTTTCCAAGACACATGCTGCCAGGTCACACTTATTCAGAAGCTGCACAGCTAGCCCTTGGGACATTCCAGTGCTCTAGAAATTTGAGATGACCAGGGCATTTTGTCAAATTACCTTGGCAACTGTGGTTTAGTGGACAAAATGCCAATCACAAAACTCAAAGGGCTCTTAGAAAATCATATAATTCAGGCATCTACTTCCAGGCAGATCTCTAGGGACCTAGATATCATTGTCCTGCTTGAAAGCTTATTCCAGAATTAGGTGAAATTATTCTTAAAGTCCTTTTCTATGTGTTTAGCCAAAATCTCTATTAATGTACATTCTTATTTCTTCTTTATCTTTCCTAAAAGAGCTACTTAACACCAGCTGGTCTTCCCCTTTCCAGTTTGTCTCCTGTCCAATTCAATTAATGACTAGGGGAGCCTTTCATAATCATTTTCAGTACAGTATTGCTTTTCTGAGAAAGGCATAAGAACTTCCTAGGGAATTTTTTCTTAAATTCCAAATCTTTCAGCTTTGAATATAAAGAGTTCTCTCATCGAATATTCCCTCGTATAACAAGTCTCATTTGTCAGTTCACCAAAATCAGTACCTTATATTCAGTTAAACTTATTAAATTTGTCTGCACAAACCACAAAATGTTCAAAACCATTTTCCTCATGTCATTCACCAGCACAGAAGATTCTACTTTCTTTATCATCTGTTCTTATCATTATTTGAAAAATAGTTCATTCTATAATGTATTCCAATTCTTTTGGTACAATGACTCTGTATATTCCTTCCATCTTCTTTTTTTTTTTAATACTAGTTTGTTTATAAAAATTCGAATAAATTGACTTTTTTATTATTAATTTTAATGGAATATACAGAAGCTTTGGATTTCCATTAATTCATTGTTGCACTTTTCTCCCTGCCTGCCCCCAACCTCGTACACTCTTCTCTTTGAAAAGTAAAGGAAAAATTATTTCATTGTTTTACAATCCCTCTCCGCCCCCCCAGGTCCACTCCACTATGCAGCCTTCATTCTGGACTCCTGTCATGACAATAATACCTAATCACATATCCCTTTAAAATAGTTTTCTCCCTATCTGTTTCAATGCACTATACATTATTTATCCCATCTTTCTCAGTCTCCCTCCAACCTCGATGTCAGTCCTGTTTTACAACAGTCAGTATTCGTCCTTTTGAGACTGAGACATTTCACTCAGAATAATGTCTTTCAGGGTCATCCGTTTTGAATAATATTTCATGAGTTCCTTGTTTTTCAATGCAACACAGTATTCCATTGTGTGAATATACCACAGCTTCTCTATCCATTCGTTTGTTAATGGGCACTTAGGCTGTTTCCAACTCCTTGCTATTGTGAACAAAGCCACAATATATATATGAGTGTGCATATATCTGCTTGGGTGGCAGAATAGCAAGATTTAACAGAACGCAAGCAACAAATGCTGGAGAAGTTGTGGAGAAACTGGAACCCTGATTCACTGTTGGGAGAAGTGTAAAATGGTGCAACCACTGTGGAAGGCAGTGTGGCACTTTCTCAAAAATTTGCAAATAGAGATACCATTTGACCCAGCAATTCCACTTCTGGGAATATACCTCAAAGAATACATTGATTTTTGAGATCAGATTCTTCCAATTTTCCTCACCCTCCACTCATCAAATTATAAAACTCTATGATTAATCCCCCGCCCTTTGAGCATCTTCATCCCTCTGCTTCCACCCTCCCCTACCTCCCTTGGATCCCTATAGTCATTCTAGAATAATGGTTTTATATAATATTTGTCTTTGTGGGACTAAGTTCACTCTGTATAATACTCTCCAATCCTTCCCAAATTAGGTAGTAATTTACAGAATCATTGCTCCTGAGTGCTGCATAGTCTTCCATCGTGTGAATGTGCCGTAATTTCTCAATCCATTAATTTGTGGTTGGACATTTGGGCTGTTTCCATGTTCTTGTAATGGGGAGTAATACTGCTATAAACATTGGTGTACAAATCGCAGCTATTGCACTACTTGGAATATACCCTGAGAAAATGAGAACTGAGGCACAAACAAAAATTTGTACACCAATGTTCATAGTAGCATTATTCATCTTCCATTTTCTTTTAATGCTGCCTGATCATTCAATATTCTGCTCATAGCATCTAAATAAAGAATTGACACTTGGGGTTTTAATTTGTTCTTTAGTTCCTTCGCTTAAAAAATGCCAAGTGAATTTGACCCTTTTGATTTTCCAATTTCAGCTCTTTCCACATTTCATTATGGTACTTTGCTTTGCCTTCCTTCACTGCCCTTTGAAATCTTCTGTTCAGCTCCTTACTTGCTGCATTCTTCCTTTTGCTTTGTCTTCTTGACACTCAAGAGCATTATTTAGAGTCTCTTCAGATGTCCATCTCAAGCTTTTCTTCCGCTTCTGTCTTTGACCTTTTGCATTCTTCATAGATGATATTTTGATATCCTCCCATAGCTCCAATGGTCTTCATTCATTAGTATTCAAGGATTCTAATCTGTTTCTGAGACAGTTTTTAAATTCAGATGGGAAAGACTCAAAGTCAAATTTTTGTTCCTATGCATTTGATTTAGCCTTCTTTAGCTATGGTTTGAACTTGCATGTGAGTACTTGATGTTCTGTTCCACAATCAGCAACTGGCCTAGTTTTCACAATTAATATTGGACTTCTCCAACAATTTTTCAACAGATGTAATTTATCTTATTCCTGTGATCCCATCATGTGAGGCCTGTACTTATTTAACGCTTATTATGAAATTATTTGTAATGAATAAATCATTGATTATACAAAACTCTAGCATTTTATCCCTAAGCCTCATTTCTGTTACAACATTAATGATTTCCAAAATCTGTGGTCAGGGACCTCTCCAGAGTACTGTAAAGCAAAGATACCAATCTAGGGTCTAAGATGCACCTGATTCAGGGCATGGTTTTCACAATTACTAGTTATGCACTAGAGAGCTAGACAATGAATAAGGATGAAAGAAGAAAAATCGATGCCTTTGAGTTGTGGTGCTCGAGAATAATATTAAACACGCCACAGACTGTCAAGAGAACACATAGGATTGTCTTGAAGAGGGTGAAACCAAGTTTCTCTTTAGAAGCAAGGCTTTTGAAGCTGTCTCATACTTTGGGCATGTGGCTAGGTGGGACTGGTTCTTGGTGAAGGGTAAAATTATTGGAAGGGTGGAGGGACAGTACAAGAGAGAGAAGAAGACCCAGATGGGATGAATTGACACAGTAACTGGGATATTAGGGGTAGGTATGTTGGACTCAAAGAAACTGGCTCCTCATAGTGCAGGCTTCAGAGCTATTGTACACAGAGTCTCTATGAATCTTACAAAAATAAATTACGTACTTATATTTCAGATAATTTTTAACTCCTTATATTATCACATTTCTATAGAGATGTGAATCTATAATAAAATATCATAAATTGTGTGAAAATACCATAGAGAGTGAGATTTCCAGTTTTTTAAATGGTATCTCATTCAAACTAAGAATTTTGTATTTCAATAATATAGTGATCAAAACAGGCAGTTGTCAGAACAGAGCAGGGTAAACACCACATGGTTCAAAATTGGGAAGGGTGTATGACAGGGATGTGTCCTGTCTCCATACCTTTTCAAAACGTATGCAGAGCAGATTATCCAGAGGCTGGGCTCTATGAGGAGAATTGTGGCATCAGGATTGGTGGAAGATCAATTAACAATCTGTGTTATGCAGATGACACAACCCTGCTTGCTAAAACTGAGAAGGACCTCATGCACTTGCTGCAGAAGG
>NW_006399904.1:2588795-2605215 GCF_000299155.1 Elephantulus edwardii
GAGGAGGAAAATAGATTGAGATGGGGGGGTGGGAAGAAATTAAATGGGGATAGATAGCAGAGAAAGGGAAAGAGAGAGAAAGAGAGAAGGAATAGCAAGAAGAAGAAGAAGAAGAAGAAGAAGAAGAAGAAGAAGAAGAAGAAGAAGAAGAAGAAGAAGAAGAAGAAGAAGAAGAAGGAGGAAAGAAAGAATTTTAAGAACTGTAAGAAAAGTCTCTCAAATAGACAAAAGTAGAGCCTATTTTATAAAACAAACAGACACAATTCCAGAACTTCATACAAATTGGTTGAAGGCCTATGACAAGACTAGAAAAACTTGTGAGAATAGAAAGTAAGTTGGAATCTCTCTTGTTGGTCAAGGTCCATATGAAGGTGTTTAATCCTTATTATCAGAAAAGTGGCATGATTTTATTGTACAATATTCTCCCAGATTCTACTGTGAAAAGTTGATTATGATAGAAAGGTAGTTAGAATGGATGAAGAATATGTGAATGCTGATTAGTCAGGGGCTGTGGATATCAAGAACACCAGGAAGAACACAATAGTCCTGGAATAGAATATGACTGTGGGGTGGACTTTGTGAAGAAGAACATGGATCATGCTCAGAGGAAGGCTCATAAAGAACCCGTGTTATGCAGATAATAGAACCTTGCTAGCTTAAACTGAGGAATACCTGAAGCATTTGCTATAGAAGGTCAAGAACAACAATCTTCAATATAGATTACATCTCAACATCAAGAAGACATAAATTCTTACTGCTGGAGCAGTAGGTAACATAATGATAAATGGAGAAAGGATTGAAGTGTTTATTTCACCTTCTTTAGATCCACAATCAGTATTCTAGAAGTCAGCAGTAAATAAATCAAAAGACATATTACATTGGGTAAATCTACTGTCAAGGACCTTTCCATGGTGTTAAGGAAAAATGATGTCATTATGAAGACTTTCATGCTCTTTTATATTACTTATTTTTCATCTGAAAGTCAGACAATGACAAAGAATGACAGAAGAATCGGTATGATTTAGTTGTAATTTTGGAGAAGAGTACTGAATATACCATTGTTGTTGTTATGTGCCTTTGAGTCAACTTTGACCCATAGCAATCCCATGTGCAACAGCTCGTAAGCCTGTTTATCCTGAGCTAGTCTCACTGATTCTGACACACCAACCAACATTGCTCCAGTTACTGTATCAATCCATCTCATCAGGGTCTTCTCCTTATCTGTCCCTCAACCCTTCTAAGCATGAGATCCTTCTCTAACGATCAGTCCCTTTTGGCCATGTCCCCAAAGTATATGAGACAGAGCTTCAAAATACTAGCCTCCAAGCAGAAAATTGGTTTCACCCTCTCCAAGAAAGGCTTGTTTGTTTCCTTGGCAGTCCACGATATGTTCAAGACCCTTTTCAGCACCACAACTCAAATGCATTGATTCTTCTTCTAGCATCCTTAGTAATTGATAAGCTCTCTGATGTATAGCAGGTAATTATGAGGACCATGGCATGGATTAGGAGCACCTTACCATAGTGAGCCAAAAAGACAAACAAATATGTCTTAGAGAAAGCACAACAGGAGGACTCCTTGGCCGTGAAGATGGGGTGAAGTCCATTTTTGAGAGACCAGGCCAATAGCCAAATTCACTGATGTACAGTCAATTTTGACTCACACTGACTCTACAACATATGTCATAATGTCCAGAAGGCTATAAAGTTCCATGGAAACAGACTGCCACTTCTGTATTTTAGAGAATTATTGGTAGGTTTGATTCTCTACCTTTGGCTAGTAGCCATGTGTGTTAATCTTTGTACCACAAGGGGACCTCTTTAAGATATTACAGTCATTAAAAACTATATAGATTGTAACCAATTCTAATCTAGCACATATGAGGTGATCATGCTTTGGAATTAACTTATCAGTAATTGGTTCTTGTTATTCAATTGAAAGTAGTAAATAGGAGGTAATCACCAGAGATATTCTTGATTGAAGGATATAAAAATTAAAGGAGACAGAAGAGTTTTCTAAAATTTTCTAGGTCTTAATGCTGTGGTGGCCTAGTGTCAAGAAGCTACACCACAATCCCAAAAGCATGTGGTTCTAGGCCACTAGCTGTGGGAGAAGGGTGAGCAATCTTCTCTTTGCAATAGATTAATTGCCTTTGAAAATCCTCCCTAGGGTCAGCTATTGCTACACAACAACAACAATGTGTGGAACTAGGTAAATATCGTAACAATTTACAAAGAAGCAGTTCTGGAAAAAAGAATAGCTTCATTGTGTAAGGAAATTCAATGCTAATTTAGGGCTTGGGAATACTAATTTTTATGTTTCCATGTTAAATAAATATGCAGATGCTGAGGTGAGTGTTGAGCTCATTGATTGGAATTCAAACAAATGGCCTGAAGCAAAGCCTCAAAAATCTCTGGCATCTTCTATGTAGTAATTTGAGCCAAATGGCTAGGTATCTCAAAGTGTAGTCTAAGGATGACCTAAATACCAAGTGGAGAAAATCTAGGACTATCTATGAGTAAAGAATTTACAGTTGAAGAAAATAATTAGCAAAGAAAAAAACGGAAACCACAGCATGAAAGGTAGCAATTTATGTGATTTACCCAGAAGTAAAAATAGAAGGTAATTATAAGTCATGACAAAGCTATAAAAAACATGACTACTGAAGTCCAATACATATAACAATACAAAGATCAATAATCTACTTAATAAGAAGTCAAATGGTACAGTAATACAGAATGAAAAAGTTGAAGGTAAAGAAATTGAAATTGAAGAATAAACAGCATTCAGGATCAGGAAGTGTGTATTTATGTATATAAATAACTCGGTAGCTTTGGATAAATAATTGTTTTGTTAAAAGCACGAGCAGTAAAATTACCAGAATAGAGTACAAAGAAGTTAGGAAGAGAGGCTATATCTATTTTGGAGGGAGAATTTGAACATACAACATTTATTCCAGAGAACATAGAAGACAATAGGATCTAGAGGTTATCTGGAGGTGTTATATTCAATAGGATAAAAGTAAGGATAAAAACATTGGATGAACAATGCAGAGAAAATTATTACAAATATTCTATTTCTACATTATATTATTAGATGAGACCATGTTTGAGAAAAGATATGTGTGTTATAAGTAAAAATTACAAGATTTAGCTTATAACTAATTATTACAGTATAGATTTTTTCCTGAAATTGAAAAAAAATTTTTTTTTCTGGATGCTGATATAAATGAGTGCAATAGCATTTTATTTATCTAAGGGAATTTTTTTCTTTTTCCCAAATGTTTAAGTATTTATAGTTCTGAACATTAATTTAGGTTACTTGTCAAGATGATATATGCCTTTATTTTCTCTTTTATTTTTAGTTTCTTGGACACTTACTGTCATTAATTCATTCTTCATTTATTCCCTGTCAATTTTCTCTATAAATATTTATTGAGCAACCACAATATTGTGTGCCCTTCTGCTAAAAAGGAAATCCTCAAAAATCACAGAAAAAAAGTCTTTATTTTCATAGTGCTTTAATATTACAGAGCAAATCAATAACTATTTGTTATACAGCAAACAGCAGCAAAAAATGTATTGAAATGTGATGAAATTTGTGGGAAGAAAACGCTTAAAGAATATTGACATTTTTGCTACAACAGTGACAAAAAAAATGAGAGCAAGAGAGAATACTGAGTGTTCAAAATTGTACAACACTATGGAACTCTTAAAAAGTAGGGAATACATTGGATCAGTTATTGAAAAATTGCTCAGTAATTAAAGGCATAGTAATAGCATTGTGGATTTAAAGATCAAATTTAAAAACTCAAGGAAAGATGTGAATGACAGAAAATAAGATCAAATTAGGCCTTGTTTACCATTTGAACAAATGAATAACCATGTTTAATGGCCAAAATATTATTAAATTTCTGTTTAGAAAGTTTGACATATTATTACATTTTACCTTTATTTCAAAATGCTTAATGAGACTCTGAAACTCGTTCTGAAACATAAAGTTATAGTGAACAATAAATAATGAAGTAATTATGTAAATAAAATGATACACAGAAGGGAGAAGAATATAAATAATTAAAATGAAGTTTGCAAAGACAAAAATTTATCTCAGCATTACTCAAAGAATGGAAGAAAAAAAGATTTTTTAAGTTGTTGTTCAGTGCTTTCAAGGGTGAACTATAGGGACCCTATGAAGAGCAGATCTGAACCCTGTCTATCCTGTGCCATCCTCACACTTCCTAGCACACTACAGTCCATTGTGGCAGTCACTGTGTCAATCCACCTGGCTGAGGGTTTTCCTCTTTTTCACCGAACCTCTGCCTTTCCAAGTAAGATGTCCCTTTCTAAGGAATAGTCTAGCCTGAAGTAAGTGACATGAAGCTTCACCATTTTTGCCTCTAAGAAGCACTCTAAATGCTCTTTCTTCAAGATGTATTTGTTCTTTTAGCAGTCCATGGGCTGTTGTTCAGTACTCTTCTCCAATATCACAGCCCAAAGGCAACAATAATTCTTCTCTCATCCTTATTCTTTGTCCAGATCTCAGATGCAGAGCAAGTGATAGGAAAGACCACAGCCTGAACTGAAATATTCTATGGAAAAAGAAAATATTGAATATCAAAAGAAGATGGAAGGAATATAAAGAGTCATTGAACCAAAAAAGATTGACTAACATTGAACTATTTCCATTAGTAACATATGATTAAGAATTGTTGTTGTTGTTGTTGTTGTTGAATGCCTTTGAGTAGAGCTCAACACTTAGCGACTCTAGAACAAAAGGCCTGAAGCCCCTCTACAACTATTGATGTTTATCAACGTTTATAGTTTTCAGAGGCATGTTATTTAGGAAGTGGATGCCACTCCTGCTTCCAAACCCATCATAGTATGTTGTTATGTGCTGTTGAGTTGCCGAGAGAAGAATCTTGAACATACCGTGGACTGCCAAGAAAACAATAAGGTCTGTCTTGGAGATGGTGAAACCAAGTTTCTCCTTGGAGGCTAGGATTTTGAGGCTCCACCTCACTCACTTTGGGCACATGGCCAGGAGTGGTCTGTCCTTGAAACCTTGAAAAAGGATATCATGCTCAGAAGGGTAGACAGACAGTGCAGGAGAGGGAGACCCAGGATGAGATGGATTGAAGAATTGATATATTGGGGAAAAAACCAAAATGTTTTTTTAAACTTTCACTGAAATCACAATAAAAATTTGAAATAAAAAGAATGGACTGTATTAAAAGATGAAGTTCAAGCTGTACTAAAAGCATTATCAGAAAACAAAGCAGAAAAGTCATTTGGAGGAATAAAATACGTTTTACCCAAGTCATTGTATTTTCATTTGCTACAGAAATAAGATAAAGTTGAAGAGTGAATAAAGAAGTCAAAGAAGAATTGATTCTTAAGAAGTATCGTGTTGGCAAAAATTATTAAGTATACTGGAGACTGCCTGAAAAATGAACAAATTTTTCTAAACAATCAGAATATTCCGTAGAAACAAGGAAGGAACAATTTCATCACCACATGTACTACAGATGTATTTAGAAGAAACCAGTCCTTGAGGAAGGGTATTATGCTTGGTAAAGTAAGGGTCACTGCAAACTAGAATAACTCTAACCTAGAAGGATTGACACTGTGTGCAAAATGGCAGTGGCTTCAGACATGAAAAGATTGTGAGGGTAGTACAGGACTGGAAAGGGTTTTGTTGTGTTGTGTTTTATGTAAGATCATTATGATTGGGAACTGGTGCTTGAAGATATATTACAATGAATGAGCTTAGGAATATTACTGAATATATTGAACTCCATATCTAATTTTCAAGTTAAATATTTATGCAGTTACTAGCTAAAATCATGCATTTTTCTCAATTTCCATTATATATGCTCCTAAGAATTTAGTATCAATGCTTTTATGTTTCTCCAGCTTTTGAGGTTTGAGATTTAAATATCAATTCCATCTGTAAAAATTTCAGTTCTTAGGGATGAAAGTTAAATTAAATATCAAGTGAATTGTATGAGTTGAGACATAACAACAAGAACTTTCTCCAAAATTTTGGTAAAAGAACTAGAAACATTTTAGCATGGTTCAGCAAGGTTGATAAAATGCAATTACTTAGTAAAGGTCATTGCAGACAGAAGACATATTAGCAACATAATACTTGCTTTTCAAAGTATCTGCTTAGGAAATATCTTACACTCAAAGAATCTGTCCAACAAGGTAACATGCCAGTTAATTTCAATAAAAAGGAAAATACCTAACAGTCTATTAATAGAAAAAATAAAGACAACAATGTTGTTGCTGTTGTTGTATACCAGAGACACAACAGACCCAAGCTGACCCTCCAGCAGGTTTTCAGAGGCAGTTAAATGCTAGGCAGGAAATTGCCCATCTTTCTCCTGTGGAACAGCTGATGGCCTCAAACCATGTGCCTTTGGGATTGCAGCACAGGTTCTTGCTACTAGGCCACCAAACCTCCTTAGAGCCATTAGTGACTTCCAGATGTTTCCACCATATTTCTTTATATTGATTAAGGGAAAACCATGTACAAGAGACCAAAAGACTTTCTGTAAGTAACATTACTTGGTTCTAAAAATTTATCGTGATATTTTTTTGTCCTAACCATTTTCTCTGACTATCCACTTTTTTAATTTATTTAAATTAATCAGATGAAGTAATAATTGCGAATTTCTAAATAGTAATAATTAAATTTCAATCTTGGGTAGTAACTTATGCTTTGGGGAAACTCAGTTTGCTTTTGTTTTTGCTTTTTCCCCCTCTCTCTTTAATTTAAGCACGTTTGTGGGTGATCACACAAGTATCATGAGATTGGAGTCTGGTATTACAAGCAAACTTTAATGAGTAAACAAATTTTCAATTTGTAAGTAATGAGTAGCAAATGTCTCAATCTTTATTAAAGATTCATCAACAGCCTGAGATATGCAGTTGATACAACTTTACTTTCTGAAAGTGAAGAGACCTTGAAGCCCTTATTGGAAAAGCTTAAATATAACAGTCTTCTATACAGATTGCATGTCAACATAAAGAAATAAAAATCTTCCCATCTGGACTAATAAGCAACATCACAACAAATGGAGAAATGATTAAATTAAATTTGTGAATGATTTCATTTTATTTGAATCCACGCCCCACACCATATTGAGGAGTAGTGATTTCAATTTGAAGACTAAGGTGTGTCTGCTTCAGGCTGTGGTCCTTCTAATTAGAAGCTATGTATCCTAGAACTAGACAATGAATAAAGATGACAGAAAAATAATTGATGCCTTTGAGCTGTGGTGTTGGAGAAGAGCACTGAACATCCCAAAGACAGCCAAGAGAACAAACAGATATGTCTTGGAGACGGGGCAACCAGAGTGCCCTTTGGAGGCAAGAATGATGAAGCTTTGGCTCACATACTTAGGGCATGTTGCTAGGAGTCCTTGGAGAAGCACATGATGCTAGGAAGGATGGAGGGTCAGCAAAGGAGAGGAAGAGGTTCCACCAAGTGGACTGACACAGTGACTGCTGCAATGGGCTCCTGTGTGTATCAGGAAGTGTGAAGATGGCACAGGATAGAGCAGGGTTCAGAGCTTTTGTTCAGGGGGCTGCTAGATGTCTTACTTGACTCACCCAAAGGCACCTAACAACAACAATAACAACATTCCAGTCCCATGGAAACAACAGTCAAGAAATCAAACAACTTATTGTTTTGGGCAAATACACATTCTTCTTTTTATAGTGCTAAAGAGCAAGAATATTACTTTGAAAACTCAATTGTGCCGGACAATACAATGATGTTTTCAGTTGCTTCATTTGTAGGTGAATGTTAAAATATAAATAAAGAAAATAGAAGAAGAATTGATGTCTGAGTTGTGGTGCTGAAAAAAGAATACTGAATAGACTATGGGCAGGCCCACGATCAAATGAATCTTTGTTGGAGGAAACACAACTAGTGTTGTTACTTTAGGTTCACATACTTATCAGAGCATACTATCAGGAAGTGCCAGTCCTGGAAAAAGATATTAGGCTTGGAAAAGTGGAGCACCAGTGGAGGAGAAGTAAAACCTTAATAAGATGCATTGAGACAGTGACTGCAATGATAAATCCAGTAAAGATGGTGAGGATGGTTCAGAATTTAGTAAGGCTTCCTCCTGTGGTACATATGTTGTTGGTATCTAATAACAAACATGACAGGAGTTGGGACTCAAGAGATCTGTGGAAAAGTCAGAACATAACCATTTATTGAATGAATTCACTTTTTTCTATGGCTCTGGTTCATGATACCCCAAACCCAATTACAATAGTATTACCAATAGTGATAGCTATAATAATTTAAAAATTTGAAATATTGCATGAAGTACCCAAAACATGACCTAGCCCCCACTATGTTAAAATAATGGTGCCCATAAAATTTGCTTGCAGCAACCTGAACAAGGTAGCACAGTGTTCTTTACAAGAAGGTTAAGGTTTCTTCGCTTATGTTCAGCACATGTTAGTGAGAGAAGCAAGTCCTTTGATAATGACATTGTGCTTGTACGAGTAGAGATGATCAGCAAAAGAGAGGAAGACCTTCAGTCAGATGGACTGATGTAATGACTGGAAAAGGAACTGTAAAGATAGAGGAGATTGTGAAAATGGAGCAGGATTGAGAGAGGTTGTTTTCTTTTTCACTGATGATGGTTATGAGTAGAAGTCAACTCAGCAGCACTTAACAACAACCCAAAAAGAAAGACTATCTTATTTGGGCTCCTTTAGGAACTAGGTATAATGATCAAATGGACAACAACAATAGGAAAGATCCGAGAGGCAGTGGATTTTAGTTAATTTCTAAGAAATAATTCAGAAAAAAGTAAATGAAAATGGTTGCACAATTAAAAAAAATAAAATCCCTGAATTGAACATGTAGAAATTGTTGACTTGGTGTATATTCTATAGAGTATACTCTCAACAATGAAAACAAAGGAAGTGTTTCTCTGTGGACAGATTTTCAGGCAGGATTGTTTATTGCCAAGAAATCCTTATTATAATAAAATGATAAAGTATTAATTCATCTAACAGATCCTACAATACATGTACATATTTTTAATGCTAGATACAGTTTGAAGAAAATATTAAATCTTCACAGCCAGAGTGACGTGCAATTTAAACTAAACTGTGGTTACAGATGTATCCAGTAGTTAAAAATGGCCGAACAGAAAGAACAGCTGCAGGTATTTTTGCTCAACTGGACCCTGCACATTTAACTGTTAAAATATTAAGTTTTTGTCAGCTGAAGGCAAACTTACAACCTATTTATTGTGATTGATCAATTTTCTATCAAAATATGAAGGAAGAAATGTAAATGTACTATATTGTCTTTAAGAGAGTAAGGGTCTTATTTTAAAGCATATTTGTAGAAATTGGAAAAAATCTTAGCTGTAACACACTTATATGAATTTTTTCATATTTGTCATCTTATTTTAGATACGTCATTAAATCTTAGTCACTTATTGTAGGTATGCTATGACAATTTTAGCTAAACATCTTTAGGTATATTCTTTGGTATCTATCAAAACACCACCCACTTATTTTTATTTAAGAAAACACTAACAGAATTAAGAGTTTAAAAATAATACATTATTTTAGGCTATGGCTTATACTGTTCCTTGAAAGTTTAAAAAAATGTATCCTTAAATGTTTTTATAAAGTAGAAATAAAAGACAATGAGTCTCTTCTTTTGGCTCCTATTTAGATATTAGATTATGATTTTCTTATTTGCTTTTTCACTCTAAACAAATAATGTTTATTTAAATTCCTGGTATTTGAGACTTGCTTGTCTTCATATTGTGATTCCATTAAGACATATTGAGTTTGCACTCAGCATATTCTTATTCATCTAGAATGTGCCTGTTTAATAAATTTCTTCAGCAGAAAAAAAATCAAGAAATCAATCAGTGCCATGAATTGACATAACACATTGCCCTATGAATAAAAAGAAGGTCATGAAAAAGGTGTTATAGTGTCTATTCACCTGATAGAATCGTTTTGTTTAAACTAGGAACTGAAACATCAAACAATGGAGACATTAGAAGGCTTTCTTTAATCTACATCCACATTTGGAAGAACAAGGTAGAAAAGGGGAGGATACAAACAATAAAGAATTGCAATCATGTTAAGGATTTTTATGCAAAAGAAAGTGTGGCTTTAGTTTGCAAGAATCTTCAGGAAAGAAAAGGAAAGAAACAAAACAAAATGAAACACACCATAAAATCCCACTGTTGTAAAATCAACGAAAGATTTTTGGCCTTTTTTGCTTCAGAGATTCAAACAAGGCAGTAGTCTGGGCATGAGAACACTCATTATTTGAGTCTGAGTTGTATAAATATGTGAGATTTAATAGATAGAGGTCTAGAATTAATTAGGGGAGCTCTGTTGGCCTAGTGGCAAGAAGCTGTGCTGAAATCCCAAGGGCATGCAGTTCAAGGCCACCAGCTGCTCTGGGAGAAAGGTAGATGATCTCCTGTGTGATTACTGCCTCTGAAAACCCACCAAAGGGTCAGCTGTGGGTAAGTTCTGATTCTAAAATACACAGCAACAACAACAAAACCAAGATAATGAATTATACAAATCCAGCATTTTTTTTTATTTATTTTTTTTTAGTAGGAAGCTTTTATGGCTTGAATATTGAGGGGGAAAAACACAAGAAGATCTGGTGGTCTAGTGGGTAAGGACTTGTGCTGCCAATCAGAAGGCAAGTACTTGGAATTCACCAGCTGCTTGAGGAGAAAGATGAGCAATCTCCTTTGTATTTACAACTTCTGAAAACCTGCTGGAGGGTCAGCTATGAGTCATTTCTGACACAATAGCACATAACAACAACACTCTGAAGACAAGAGCAGTAGTGGTACAGTGGTCAAATTATTTTGGTTGCTTAACAAAATATTACCAGTTAAAATCCAGGAGAGAGGCCTTGGAAGAAAGGCATCACAGTTTACTCATATAAAAACCCTCGCCTTTGAAGCCCTCTGGGGCACTTCTAGTCAGTCTAACAGATCACTAAAATTCAGAATCATCTGGATAGCAAGAATTTTTTGGTACTAGGGTAGTACTGAAATAGATCACCCAAAGAAAGCACTGGTGGCCTAGTGGTAAGTAATTGCAATTTCAACCCACAGGCACACAGAATCCCCAGCTCCTCTGTTGGAGAAAGATGGGAATTCTCCCATGAGATTGTCTCTGAAAATTCACTGAAGGGTCAGCTATGAGTTTCTTCAGACTCAGTACACAATAAAAGCAACAGATATTTTTCTAGTTAAAGTTTATGTTTGCATTGCCAAATAACACAAACAAGACAAATTCTCCCAAAGTAATATCATATTTTAGATGCTTAATAATTTTTCTTCTTTGCTAAAATATGTAGTGATTTTTGGAGACTTTGTTCATTTATTTTACTAGAGGAATAAATATAGACACTTGGGGAGGTTTCCCACAGTTGAACATATGCTGTCTACATTGACATTTCTAAAGGTATTTGGTTCTCAAAACCCGGCCTGAGCTAGGTAATAAGATCTTGATATGTAGAGTCTTAATGCTAAGTCTAAGGAAAGTGGCAGATGTTAACCTTATTCAATCAATTAAGCCACACAATTAAAGTTCAAGTTATTGCAGCTTAATTAGTACTGTGGCTAGTTAAAAGTCTGGAAACAATATCATATTTCACTAAACATTAATGTTGACATTTTGCATGTTGTTAAGGAATTCTCAAAAACTTTACCTAATAAACTTATAAAAAGTGTTAGTCATTTATGGTGGGCTTTAATGTTAAGAATGAAAAACTGTAGGGAATAATTAGTCTCTAATAACAAACATAAAATGCTAAATATCATATCTTTTAAGTACAAGTGGTTTGTGTATATTATCTTTCTACTGCACATAGTTTGATTTGAAAATGTAACAGATTTGTGAAACTGAAAAATACTTTCTGCCTTTTGAACTCTAATAAGAACACTCTAGCAAAAAAACCCTCAATCTTAAAAAAAAATACATTCCCCCACTTTTCTATTTCTAACATCCTGAAAATTAATAATATGGATGCAATAGGAGAAGAGTTTATCTAAAAACAACAACTACAGCTTTCTAATCAGGAAGTGGGTGGTTCTAACTCACTAGCCTCTCTGTAGGAGACAGATTATCGGTATTTCTGTAAAGATTTATAGTCTTGGAAACCCAGAGAAAGATTGTTATGAGTAGGCCTCAAGCCTCAACTCTATGACAGCCATTATTTTATTTATTTATTTAGTTTTATTTTGGAGGGGGCTAATTTACTCTTAGCAGTTTCAGAACTAGACTTGTTTTTTAAAGAAAATGTCAGTAAAATAAAATTCCAGGTTTAAAACAATCAGACTTCACAATGAAGATGGTCTTACAAAGATAATTAAATAAGAGTTTCGCTAAACCAAATAAGAAGCCTGCCCAGAATACTCAAATAATTCTTCTCCATAGATTTGATATCTATCCAACAGCATTGTATTCTAAGTGAATGAGTAGTTTCTATTAGAAGTAATGCACAATAAGAATGAGAAGGAAAAAAGACACAAAATGACATTTTACAACTAGTTTTCTTCCTGAGGGTTGTTTTTTTTTTTTAACTCTCTAGAGGAAAAAGTTCAAGAAATATCTCAAAGTTATTAAAATTAATATTATCTTTTCTCTTAATTTATTTTAAAGGAATGAATCAAAAGTCAAACTCACTGCTGTGGGGTTGGAATATACTCATAGCTGATCCGTCAGCAGGTTGAAGCTATAGATCTCAGGGGAGGAGATTGCCAATCTTTCTTCAATGAAACTGCTAATGGATTAAAACAACCAGAGATGCTCTGCCTTTACGTCAGTAGCTTAAGTCCGAGTACACAACACCACAGGAGCTCCCTCAACTAACATCAGAGGAATCCATAAACCATCCATAGAAGGAATGTAGGAGAGCCAATGAAACCTGAGCTAGTTCGTCCTGCTTATATAGCAGGTTTACTAAAGCGGTTGAAGGTTCATCACCTCCAATGATCTTGAAGGTCTTGAAGACTCCTTAATCTTCAATGATGGTTATTTTTCTTTTCTGTCAAGTCAGTTCCAACTAAGGAAGACACCTGTACAATAGAACAAAATTTTGTGCAGTCCTGTACTGTTCTAACTGCTACTGCTTATGTGGAGTCCATTGTGGGGTTGTTTGCTTTGAGGCTCTTCTAACTCAGCTGTCTGTCTTCATTTTCTCACACTATATACATCAACATTCTATTATGTGTAGTTTTCCTTTGCTAATTTTTAAAAGTGTATCTCCATTCTTTTTTCTATGAAGATGGTGCAAAAAGCAAAAAAAGGAAGTCTCTGCTTTTCCCAAAACTGAAGCCAAAGCAGAGGCGTTAAAGCCCAAGAAGGCAGCCCTGAAAGGCATCCACAGTCACACACACAAAGAAAAGATGCACACATCACACTATTCTGGAGAACTAAGATACTGAAGGTAGGCCAAATTCCCCCACCCCCAGCCCTGCCTGGAAGCAGCACCACCAGGAGAAACAAGCTTGACCACTATGCCATCATCAAATTTCTCCTGACCACTGAGTCAGCCATAAAGAAGATAGAAGATAATAATACACTTGTATTCATTGTGGATGTCAGGCCAGCAAGCATCAATTCAAGCAAGCTGTAAGGAAGCACTATGAGCCTGAAGTGGCCAAGGTCAAGACCGTGATTAAGCCTGATGAAGAGAAGGCCTATGTTTGACTTGCTCCTGAGTATGATGCTTTGATGTTGCCAACAAAATTAGGATTATCTAAACAGTCTAACTGGCTGATACTAAATAAATAACTGGTTGATACTAAATAAATTTTCTCTCTCTCTCTCCCTCTCTCTCTCTTCCTCTCTCTTTCTTTCTCCCTCTCTCTCTCACACACACACACATGCACACACAAAAAAACAACCAAAACAACCAAAAAACCCACAACAAACCAACAAAGAACAAACATAGGAGGCCTTTCTTCTTATTGTCATACCGTCTTAGTCTGAAACAGCTCCTAAAAGTTGTCCATCATAGGAGGCCCTGCTTGTATTTGAAAAATTATTAGGATAGCTTCCCACATCACAGCAACATGCAAGCCACCACAGTACATCAAACTGACAGACAGGTAACAGATGTGAGGAGAGAAAATAGGTTTTGAGTTGCTAACATGAGCCACACACAGAGCTGGCCACCCAACATGAAATGTCATACCTAGTATTTGTCACTGACTCATTGTGAAACAACTGGTAGATGTATTTAAATTTAGAAGAATTTGATAATTTAAAGAGAATAATATTGTTACTAGGAAAGTGGAAGATGGATGCAAATGATATTTATTTAAAATTCACCGTGCAATCTGATTTAAGGTCAATTGATAAGTATCATCAAATAGATCCAGGGTTTGAACTGTAAAGCCTATAGGCATTTATTTCCCATTATTCTAATGTAATTATAATTTACATTTAAAAATAATATTTCTATTAATACAGCTTTCTGTATGTCATAATAAACCACTTAAGAAGCAAGAATATATTTTTTCTTCCTTCTCCATGGAAATAAGCATTATAAAACTGCTAAATTTAGAAGTTGATCAAAATATGTATCTTATTTAACACCCAATGAGATCCGAAGGATTACATAAGATTATGTGGTTTTTGCTAGTATAAAGAATATAAATTGTTAATTGAAAATGCACGTTATATATTTTACTGGTAATTGTGCATTGGCAAAAGTAAGGTATAGGAATTGTCTTTACCTTCAGTTGATATATTTTTGCTACCATGTCAGTAATGTTTTTGTAAACAATGATATGTCTGCAAAGGCTTTTATACAGAAAAATTAAAATTACATAACATACATCTTTCCTTTCTAGTTCAAGAGGAAAAAAAAAGTGAAATATAAACTCTAACCAAACCCACTGCTGTCAAGTTGATTATGACTCACAACAGCCTCATACTACACTTTCTTAAATAATTTATGTTTTGGAGGAAAATATACACATAACTCAATATAAAGTAATACAGGCAAAACTAAATAAGTTAAAGGCAACACGTAGGAGTTAGTTTTGCTTGGGGCTTTAAAGGAATCTATGAGCTTAAGTGTCTGATGAAATGACTAAGAAATGGGAGTAAGCAAATTGAGAAGGTGACAGCAAGCAGATTCACTTGTCAAGAGTAGAGAAGCCTTATTAGGAATAATTAGAGCTGACTAATGCTATCAACATGCCTCTGTTTTTAAGTTATCACTTGGAAATCACACTGTGGGCCCCTGAACAACAAGGGCTGGGACCCTGTAGTTGTCACTGCAGGTTTTTTTACAGGCTGCTTACTTTAATTATTTGGAATGGCAGGAGCCAAAAAGGTTTTATTTATAGCCAATAACACTAGCTCAACAATTATTATAGATAGTACTTAGCAATTATTATAGACAATTATCATAGTCTCAAACAAATTATTATTTCTTTTAATATCGACAATCTATATCAAATACAGAGCATCCAAAATTGGACTGCCATTTTTAATATAAAAATTAAAATATTTTCACTAACAAATTACTTAGCTTTTACTATACATTTCTTCTCACACAGAGTAACATTGTTGAGAGTAGAAGTGAATTTTTAAATGTGACAATTATATATTTACTCAATATTCTACTACTATATAGCATGGTAATTTTTAAGAACTTCTTAAAATTATTTGAGGACTATGAAATTTGAGGTATGATATGATGTGGTATATACTTTTATTAATGCTGAAACAATAATAAATATGAAATATGAAACATCTCAGCATAATTTTTTCTCTTTTATATTGGTTTGCTTACACAGTTTATATATATATTGTGTCTCATACAATTATTCTCATGCATTATGTTTTATAAAATTAATCACAGTTGAAACTTGCCCTATCAGTTCACCTGATTCTTCCCATTTTCTTCCCCTCCCCCCAAAATTGTGCAAACCTATAGTTTGGCTCCTACTCACCCTCAGTCCTCCCGAACTTGACTTCCCATACATGTTTTAATATTTATCCTTCTATTTTTACAGTAATTTGAAATTGTTATTCCACGTAATTTAAATAAAAGAAGAATAAAAATTTCATAAAATTTTACAGACAGAAAACTGATTTCAATATATAAATAATGATTGTGTGCCATTGATGACTTTAAATTTTCATATTCTTAAAATGATTTTTAGAAATTTTTAGCTACCATGACTTTTCTGAGAATATAAAAAAAGCAATTTTAGGGGAGCTCTGGTGGCCTAGTGGCAAGAAGCTGCACTGCAATCCCAGAGACTCATGGTTCAAATCCACCAGATGCTCTGCCGGGAAAGGAGGGAAAATCTCCTCCTGTACCAGTCAGATCTGATCTGACGGTACACAGACACACATACACACACACA
>NW_006399904.1:2605423-2618972 GCF_000299155.1 Elephantulus edwardii
AATATATGTAGCTTTCATTTTATTTTCAGTAATATTTACATTTTATAATAACATACCAACTCGTAACAATCCTATGCACCATATAGCTCTGAACTCTGCTCTATCTTGAGCCTTTTTGTTTCTGACACACTTTTCCCATTACCCCAGTCACTGAGTCAACCCATCTCATCAAGGGTCTTTCTCTCTTGAGCTGTCCATTCGCTCTCCCAAGCCTAATGTTGCTCTCCAAGGACTGGTCCCTCGTTAAACATTTAGCTTGAATCAGCTTTGCTGAATTATTAATTCTTAAAGTTATTTTACCTTTATGCTATGAAATCCCCTTTCTGTAGCAAAACAAGTAAAAAAAATTATTAAGGAAATAATATTGAAGCATAGCTATCATAAGGTGGGCTATGAGTAAAAGTGAAAAAGAATAACAGGGCAGAGGAGAAAATGACCCCTGGAAAGACGGGGGTGGCGGAGGCTGGGCTGGGGTGGGGGTGGCGGGGCGGAACGAGTCCTTGCAGCATGCCATCAGCAGAAAAGGAGAGAGAGATGCCCAAACTCTCTCCTTTGACTATACTTTCTACATTTGGTAATAAATGTTGATAACTGCTCTTAAGTATATTATGATTTCTCAAGTATTTTGAAGCTGTAAATATTTATACCCATCAAATGACAAAATTTGTTTTATCTCCTGAAACACTGCACTCATGAAGTATCTGATTGCAAGGTTTTTAAATGTACGTGACTGTAATGTACTTTTATCTGAAAGCAGAAGGTTTCCATGGATATTTCATGACCTACGCATTTCTATTAATAAATGGAGGATGGAAATTCATGAACATAAGACTTCATGGAGAAAAATAAAACTATCTATCTTCAACTCCAAATACGTGCCCTTTTTTGTTAGAATGTAATGGATGTCGTTCCTAATGTAAATTATGCCTTTTTGTAATATAACTACACCTGTCTACAGCAGTATGCTGCTGTTGTTGTATACTGTGAAGTATGAACCATCTCGGCACTGACCCTCCGGTAGGTTTTCAGTGGCAATAAAAGGAGTAAGAGAAGATAAAATCCAAACCTTGTGCCTTTGAGATGGCAGAGCCTTAGCACTAGGACACGAGAGCTGCTAATATTACCGCTTTGATTAAAGTTCCACTTTACTGAGCTCTAAACAAGAAAAGAACACAAATTTAATACACTTCATTATATGAGGATATGGGGAGCTCCTGTGGCTTAGTGATAAAAACTGCTGGGCCAAAGCAAAGACGTGGATTTGTAATCTACCATCTAGCTGGTCCTCACAAAAAAGACTGGCAATCTCCTTTGTGGAAATGTACAGCCTTTGAAAACCCATTGGAGGCTTAGCTAGAAATTGGTTCCAATTCAATGATAAATAACAACAGCAAATAAGGAATTAATTTTGCTTAATTAGACACAAAATCTATAGTAAAATGATTAGTCATTTGGAGTAAAAGCTGGATTTTTGTTATATGTGTCTTGCTCAACATAACAAGCCTGCAGTGCATCACAATAAAACATAAAAGAAATTTGTGTTGTTGTTGATTGTTGTCCAGTTGAGCACGACCCATAGTGACTCTGAACAAAAGACCTAATGCTTTTCTATAATTATCGTTGTTTCTCCATGTTCATAGAGTTTCCAGAGGCATGGGGTTTAGGAAGTGGATGCTACTCCTCCTTCCAAACTTGTTTTATAATGGCGAGCTCCACCAAACACTATCCACATTGGGAAACCATTCTGGTATTTGATATCCCAAAGATACAAAGTTTAGCATGACAGCAAACCCAGTTTCTTTATATAGCACTTTGACAAAGGGTGATGTACAAAGTGGAAGGTGTTCCTCCAGATATAACAGCACAAATCTCATTTAGCAGTGGTTAAGTGTCTTAAAGTCGAATAAGACTCAAAGCGAGCTTTGAACAAAAGACTGTTCTATAACTAACATCATTTCTGTACATTTATGGAGTTGAGAGTTTGTCGAGATATAAAATAGACTATATATATTAATAAAGTATCAATAAAGCTATCACAATATGTCCATTGTGACACTGCCAGTGATATTTCTAGTTAAGAGATGAAAACTGTGTCATTACAATTTATTCTCTTGATTTTATAGACATCAATTTCCAAGCCATTAATGTCAATAATTACCAAAATGTTTCTATTATTCCACTTTGCTAGGGCTTTTTAAAAATTTTCTGTAGTGAGATATTTTCACCTTTTAATAGAAAGCTGAATATTTGGTTTAGATAATATTAATGTGTCCTACATGCACTGCTTCCCCCCCCCATGTATAATCAATGATTTACTTATTGAAAGTATCTTTTCTAAAAAAAACACAATTTTTATTTTATACTGCTTTACTTACAAAGTTTACATACATTGTTTTTCACACCATATCTTTCCCGTTTCCTTTTCCCACTGCTCTGTCCACTCATCAAATTATGTGACCCTATGATTACCCCCTTACCCATCATCATTCCTCTGCTCCTCCCTTCCTCCCCTTGGATCCTTGTACACATTTTACTCATTATCGACAGCTACAATAATGGTTGTATGCAGTATTTGTCCCTATGACATTGAGTTAGTCCATTTAGCTTATACTTTATAGTCCTTCACAGGTTAGGTAATGAGTTTCAAAATCATTACTCCTGCATGCTGCATAGTATTCTATCACGTGAATGTTTCATAATTTTTCAATCCACTTGATTGTGGTTGGACATTTGGGCTGTTACCATGTTCTTGTGATGATGAATAATGCTACTATGAACATTGGTGTACAAATCTCATTTATGCCTCCATTCACTTTTTCTCAGGGTATATTCAAAATAGTGCAATAGCGGGAATTTCATATGGAATTTCTATGTTCAACTTTTTGAGGAGGCACGAAGCTGTCATCCAGAGTGGGTGTTCCATTTTACAATCACACCAACAGTATGTGCTCTTTGTTAAAGCACATGTTAGTCCTGTGGGAGTTGCACTGCTAACCAAAAGTGGAGGTTTCCTGATGTTTTGAATCTACCTGGAGCTCTGCAAAAGAAAGACGGACATTATTTTCCCTTGTAATTTACAGCCTTGGAAAACTGTCAGAGGATTAGTTATGAGTAAGCATCTACTCCAAGACAATGAAAGAGAAACAGATTTAAAATGGAATTTAGAAAGGATAATGCTGAACTTGTAAACAGTAAGTCAAGTAGATTTAAGGCTACTAAAATATAATGATCCATTTGGGGGGAAAAATGGACAAATCTGCATGTTCAGAATATTGAATTGAAGAGTATTAAATCCATCTACGCTGGTGTCTTTTAATGTTAAAACTCACATAGTAATTAGTAGACAGAATATTTGTGACAAATATCAAAACTCTAATCAACAGGAATCTCCTAGGAATCTGGAATGGAAATCATTTTCCTTTTCCTTTCTTTAATGTACCACCTGCCCTTGAACTATAGTCTTCAAACCCATATATAGCAAATTCTTGAACATATTTGAAAATTCTTTCACTTGTTTATATGTCACTCGTCTCTCTTAATATATCCTCTTTTTAAGACAGACTTTTATTCCTTTTAGATTCTGAGTAAGAAGACAGATACACACATATCCACAGCATCAATAACAAAGCCAATTCCAACGAGGTCAGGCATGTTCTTCACATTCCGTGTACCTCTTTCTACTCAGTTCAACACCAATATCACTGTTTTCTGAGTTCAAAATCAGGGACCCTTTTCAGTTCTCTCTGTCTTGTCTTTGCTGTCCAAATAGTTCACTTCCCTCTTCTCTCACTCGGTTGGTTGGCAGCATCATGATAGATGGTGAAGAGATTGAGATTGTTCACAGCTTTAGTTTGCTTGCCTTCACAATCAACACTCTTGGTACCAGCAGCCATGAAATCAAAAGGTGAATTGCATTGGGAAAGTTGACTATCAGGGACCTTTCCAGAGTACTGAAGAGCAACAATGTCAGTCTGGTGACTAAGGTGTGCCTGATCCAGGCTATAGTCTTTGCAATTGCTTGCTCTGTGTCAGAGAGCTGGACAGTGACTAGGGATGATAGAAAGAGAATTGATGCCTTTGAGCTGTGGTGCTGGAGAAGAATACTGAATATACTCTTTTATATAAGATGGGCAATCTCCTCCAGTGCAATTTACTGCTTCTGAAATTTCACTGAGTGTAAGCTATCAATTGATTCCAATTTAATGGACAAAATACAAACAAACCAAAATAAAAATTATAATTAAATTCTCTAAATATCTCTAAAGATGGTCTGTCAAGAGAACAAAAAGGTTTATTCTAGAGGGTGGAACCAAGCTGCTTCTCGAAGTCAAGGATTCTGAGGCTTCGTCTGACATTCTTTGAGCATGTTGCAAGGAGAGACCAGTCCTTGGAGAGGGACATCATGATTGAAAGGGTGGAGGGATGGAGAAAAAGAGGGAGACCTCAATGAGATGATTGATTCAGTGATTGGGGTAACGAGGGTAGGTGTGTCAGAGACAGTAAAGTTGGCATAGGATAGAATAGGTTTCGGGGCTATTTTACATAAGGTCGCTATGAGTTGCAAGGGTCTCCACAGCATATAACAACAATGTCTCTTGCCATGACCCTCTATTGACTCCTCTCAAACTTCAGTCCTTGTCTAGGCTCCTATTGTCCACCTACAATCTCACATCTTCCTGCTGTCACCCAAACTTCTAAGGATGAACTTGATCCTTGTAGATGAATCAAGATGGCGCCACAAACCCATTATCTCCAATCTCTGTGTTCTTGTTATCCTTGGATCTCCTGCAAATTGTTAGGTGCCCAGTTAGAGGGCCAGCTAGAAGGATCTAGGCCTGGACTTGATACTACAAGGCAGTTCGACCATCCGAGAACCCTCCATAGAATATTTCCAAGACTCTTATACATCTCTCTGTATCATGTCCTACCCAAGATAACACAAAACTTTCTCTATTAAGGTCAATATTATTTTCACCAAGTACCTTGGTATTAGTTGCTGTTTGACATATTTGATTCATGCACAAAATAGTTAGGAAGAACATATTTTACTTTTTTCAAAACTGTGGAATGTTGAATAATGAGATAATTGTTCAATGAAAAATAGGTATTTTATGAATTACTCAATGAGTCTAAGGGTTATAACTTTTCAATTACTTGCTTAATTAGTCTACTCCCTCTTAGCATTTTCTGTATTTTAAAGTTTTGTTGATACTAGTAAAATCCTCTGCTTCAGAGTTATTTCAGAGACAGTGTAGGTTAAAAAACAACCATTAAGAGAATTAAAAAAAATAATATCACCATTAGGCAAACTAATGTACCAGCTAATCCATAGTATTAACTAGGCCCAGCATATCATTTTACTTAGGTGAAGTGATTAAAGTCCACATCTCCATCAGCATTTACCACTAATATTGCATCCTTAGGGAACCAGGGGATGAAAAAACAAGAAATGGACTGGAACAGGAGATAGAAAAGATGATGAGAAGCATTTTAAACTTCACTGACCAACTAACACAGGAAGTTGTATAAAAGGTAAATATTGGTTTTAATAAAAAAATTACTTTAAAAATAACCGTTAGACATAAAACCAGCTTACGTTTAAATCTAGCTTACATTGTATCTATAATGATTATAGTTTACAATATGTTGTTGTTGTTATGTGCCGTCAAGTCCCTTGCGACTCATAGCGACCCTATGTAAAACAGCCCTAAACCCTGCTCTATCCTGTGCCAATCGCATCGCCTCTGACACACCCATCCCGATTACCCCAGTCACTGAATCAATCCACCTCATAGAGGGCCTTCCTCTCCTGTGCTGTCCCTCCACCCTACCAAGCATGATGTCCCTCTCCTAGGACCTGTCTCTCCTCACAACATGTCCAAAGTATGTCAAACGAAGCCCCAGAAACCTTTCCTCTAAGACGTAACCTGGTTTAATCCTCTCCTGGATGAATCTATTTGTTTTCTTGGCAGTCCATGGTATATTAAATACTCTTCTCCAGCACCACAGCTCAAAGGCATCAATTCTCCTTCTATCCTCCCTAGTCATTGTCCAACTCTCTGATGCATAAAAAGTGATTCCAAAGACCATGGCCTGTATCAGGCGCACCTTAGTCTCCAGAGAGACACCGTTGCTATAATATAATTACTAGTATTAATTAAGACACATTCCTACTAAAAGGCTACTATACTACAGCCATGTTCCAAACTTTTCACTATTTTAATATCAATTATTATAAAACCACATAATGCAATTATTATAAAAACATAATTACTATAAACCTTATTATAAAAACCACATATTATCATAAGAAGCTGTGCTGCAATCACGAAGACATGCAGTGTGAATCCACCAACTGCTCTGTGGGAGAAGGATGGGTAATCTCTTCCGGTACTATTTACTGCTCCTGAAAACTCATGGAGCCTCAGCTATCAAGCGATTGCAACTTGATGGACAAACAACAAACAAAATAAAAATATAAATTATAATTAAATTCTCTAAAGGTCTTTGTAACCTGTGCTCTTAAATTACCCATCTTCCCTCTATGTTATTTGATCCAATCAACCCTATAAAATAGGGTCTTCATAGTTTATGCTCTTGGCAATGGTGCTGGATTTCACCAAGATTTCTGAAAAGGATTAAAAAATAGTCATTGGCATTGTACGTCCAAATTGTGATAAGCTAGGGAAGGTACTTGTTAATTTACCTATGTCATTTATTGGTTGATTTCTCTGAGAATGTTAGTTCTCTCCCCTACTCCCACTGTGACTTCATTTTTACATAGGATAAGTGAGCTATAGTTTGAACTTCAGAAAGAGAGAAATAGAATTACACTGAGCTTTTCTTTCTGACATTTGTTGGAAAATAGAAATTTCATAGAAGTAAGGTTTGAGTTGGTTAAACCTGTAAGAGATGTGTTGTGTACCACTGGTGACAGAAATACTTATTGATGGGGGGAAAGCATGTACAGAAGAGGCAAAGGACAACAGAAAATCCAGGTATTTTCCATATAAGTTGAATGTCTGTGGCCTAGTGGTAAGGAGTTGAACTGGTACAAAAGGTACATAGTTCACATCCACTAGCTATTTCATGGAAGAAGGATGGATTATCTCCTATGCAATATACTGTCTTTGAAAACCCACTATAACGTCAGCTAGGGGTTGGTTCTGATTTGACAGTACACAATAACAACAACAGTGAGCTACAGGGTGTGAGGACATTAAGTGAAAAGACTTACAGTGTGGCTGTAGCTGGCATACTGTTAATGGATGTGGTGTCAAAGGTTTATTACTCAAAATGGTTTTCTTGTCCATTCATTGACTTTTGCCACATGAACGGACAGGAAGAAGCAAATAGGATCAGTTAGTACATTCATCAAGTGGATCTGCTACTATTGCCACTAAATTTGGCAAATTCTATGGCAGAAAAAGAGTATCTCATCACAAGCAAAGAAGCAGCAAATAATGCACAGTACATGTCCTTTAGGGCCAAATATTCCTGTGTCACTTATATTGGGGCCTATAGGAGAGATGTTGCACCCACAGCAGAAACCAGATATCTAATGTGACACAAAACTTACATTGGCACTACTATCCCACCGAACTACAGTTAGGAATATTTTCCCAGGCTTACTGGGGGACTAGGGCAGGAGGCGTACTGTCAAGTTATAATCTACTCAAAACTAATCCTCCAGAAAGTTTTCAGGGGTAGGTAATCCCACAGGAGGAGATTTTCCATTCTTCTGCCACAGAGCCAATGGTAGATTCAAACCACATGCCTTTAAGGTTACAGTATAGCTTTTTACCACTAGGCCACCAGGGTGTTCCAGGGGTTTGGGAGAGCAATCATAATTGGCAGAATTAAGAGAGCTTTGTAACACTTGTCTGAAGCTGCAAGGCTGAAGTCTTACGGGCCTAAGAACATGCTTCAGAAGCTACCCTCACTCAGAAATTATATCTTGTTATTTAGTAAACTTCATTATTGTGAGTATAGTTCTTTGTGGTCTGTGAGCTATTGCAATGGATTTCAGACCAAAAAGAGTAATAGGATTATTGCTGCAATTAGTTGGAATAGATGTGGGAGTATGGGGGGCATACCTGACCTCATGGGAATTGGCTTGTTTTGTAGATGCTGTTGATAGGGACAGTTCCCCTTTTTGTAGTTAGCAGAGGTCACACTCTGCAATCCCCACATTGTCCTTGCTCCTTGTTTACAGTGGAAGATGATGGCAGCTATGTGGGTTCTAGAAGATGTCCTGAGGGCACTAGAGAATGTTGTCATTAAAAAATAAAGACTAGGAAATGAAAAGTAATCTTTCCAAATTGAAATTGGAACCCTTACACTGGCATTTCTTCATATTTTTAGAAAAATTGGGATATTTGATGGTGTAGTCTATATTGAGTAATGATGCCAACCCAAAGAGCACACCTCTGTGGTGGTTGCTTCCACCAGCAGCTCCATGGGCTAAAGAAAATAGCTTGGTATTTACATGATTCAACTATCCAAGGTTTTGTTATCAGAGAGCAAGAGATAAGCCTTTCCATTTCCTAGAGGCACAGCATGGAATATTAACTCTACAGTTACTTAAAACAGTGGAAAAACGTACATGGTGACATTATAGCTCATTGTGTCAACAGAAATAAAAATTTCAATTCAAATAACTAATATTAGCTATCCTTTACAAAGGTAAAAACATAACAAAGAACAAGCAACTCTCTTGTAAGATCCAAGTCATTTAAGTGTCAGTATAAGTATCAATAAGAGACATTCTTTATCTCCAAGACATTAGTGATTTGCTTATTAATGTATACATAGAATGTGTTTTTCATTCTGTAGTCTTTATCCACTTAGTATCAGTCTTCTCAGCAGGAGAGTCTCAATGCATGTATTGTAGTTGCCTATAACAATATTACATGAAATACAGAAGTGTCATGCTGTGACTCAGCAAGAACATATTTTATTTTCTTATTTATGATTAAAGAGTTACTGTGCCTTCTGCCACTTGAATATTTCACTAATAAGCATGATAAAAAAATTCCCTCTGAAAATATAATTTAGATTTTCAGTGTTCTTACTTTTCACTGATTCACTAACAAAAATTACATTGTATGATTATAGTCTACAGTTATAACAAGTTTAATAGTATAAAAATTTTCATCAAATGGAAATTCTTAATGGTTATTCTCACCACTGGACCAATTGGCAGCATTAGCATGGATGATGAAGAGATTGAGATTGTTAAAAACTTTAGTCTGCTTAGCTCCACAATCAACGCACTTGGCACCAACATCCAGGAAACCAAAAAATGTATTGTGATGGGAAAGTTTGCTGTTAGGGACCTCTCCAGGGTGCTGAAGAGAAATGGTGTCACTCTGGAGACTAAGGTGCGTCTGATACAGGCTATGGTCTTTGTAATCACTTGTTATGCATCAGAGAGTTGGACAATGACTAGGGAGGATAAAAGGATAATTGATGCCTTTCAGCTGTAGTGCTGGAGAAGAGTATTGAATATACCATAGACTGCCAAGACAACAAACAGATTAATCCTAGAGAGGGTTAAACCAGGCTGCTCCTTGGAGGCAAGGATTCTGGGTTTTGTCTGACATACTTTAGACTTTTTTTGCTTGTGACTCATAGCGACCCTATGTACAACAGCCCTAAACTCTTGCTCTGTCCTGTGCCAATCTCCCTGTCTCCAACACACCCATCCCAATTACCCCAGTCACTGAATCAATCCACCTCATAGAGGGCCTTCGCCTCCTGTGCTGTCCCTCCACCCTCCCAAGCATGATGTCCTTCTCCAAGGACTGGTCTCTCCTTACCATATGTCCAAAGTAGGAAGATTAAAATTTTAAACAATAATACTTTTGAACATTTACTAAGTGAGTGGTAGAAAGTGATATGAGTGGGTGGAAAATTACTGGAGACTTTGTAGACTCTTTTATGTATTCCTATTATGTACACTTTACTTGGTTTTTTTTTTCTGGTGACCATTAATATTTCAGTACTCTCATGGACAGTATTCTGCTATGATTCATCAGGGTTTTGGTGGCTAAGTTTTGGAAGCAGTTACCTAGTACTAATCTGTCTTAATCTGGAAGTTCCATTGAAATCTGACCACCACGGTGAACCTGCTGGTATTTTAAATAGTGGCGGCAACAGATCATCAAACAATCACATAGAAATATGCAAGTCACCAGAATACATGACAAAGTGATAGCAAGGAGTGGTTTTAGTCTTTGGTCCCTTCAAAGAGCCCTGGGATCAGTGAGATCCTCAAGAGTAAGCTTATGTTGGGGAATAATGGAATAAGCTCAATAAAGGAATAATGTGCCTGAAGAGATTTCATGAAGGAGACTTAGAAGATTCTTGGAAATTAGCATCTAGTGATGGCAAGAGTATTCCACAAGCACAACTCAGTCTTTGTATCTTTAAGGAAAAAAACCAAAAAAACCCCAAAACTAACTACCGATGTGTATTTTTCCTTTCCTAGTTCCTTCATATTTACTAGTATGAAGCATTCTTCTTGACCCATTCTTTAGAAACCTGTTCTCACCCTAGAGAAACAAATCCAAAAATCCACTTGCCTGGCTTCAGACCTAGCCTTAATGATGAAGGGGGAATGTCTGTCCCTTCACACTCCATATCCTTTCAAAATTTCAGAGGTAAAGTAAACAAATCAATAGTATTCACAAGTAGTGTAGAGAAGTACATATGTCGCAAGATTATTTACTGTAACAAAGAAATGAAACACACTATTTACATGGTTATTTAAATTTTTTGCACATGATAACAATAATTATTGCTTAATAGCTAAAATAATTACATAGAAATAGAACTTATTTGTGAGAAGGATAGATTCACAATAGTCTGTGCTATAACCCATGGTCAAAACCCCAAATTTTTGAAGTAATTCTTTTACATGTAAACCTTAGCTCTTGAGATCTCTAATTATGTTGATTTAGAAAAGCTGGGTAAGCATTTCTCAGATTTCTCTTATGTAAAACAGGAATAGCCATATTATTATTACCCAATTCATTGAATTGTAGTTAGAATTCGATTATACAATACAAATGAAATGCTTAAAATGCTTGTCATAGAGATAAATGTAATACATTCATATTATTATTTGTACCATGAAATGTATAGCCTCTATTCTAATATATTAGTTTTATTATTTTCCTTTACTGTGCTTAATTTTTTTTACATATTATGTTAAAAGTAAAAAATACAAGAACACTGGATGCTCATTAGCATGAGATTGGCTCTATGTCTCCAAAATTCATGTGGCAAGTCACCTCCATACACCTCAATGCTGCCATCTGAAAGATGTGCATAAATTTTTTTTTAAATATGCACTTTTAATATTCTCCCCTAATTTAAAGATTGTATAAGAATTGTTTAAATAAGATCTTTGCCAAAATGAAGAGAAGTGCTTTGTGTTTGAAGTTCATTAAGTATTCCATTTAAGGCACTGCAGGAAAGACTTTCCTGAATCAAATCTGCTGGTCTGAAAGACACTTTTGCACTAGTACACTAAGCTTATAAAAGCATTCTCTACTTTAATCCACTGAAATAAGAACAGAAAAGTCTCCAATGCACTACTTCACAGATTTAGCTAAAGTTGATCCTCAGGGTTCATTTGAGACATGTGTTACAGGAGTAAAAGAAAGAGAGAAATAAAATTTAGAAATAAAGTTGAACTTTGCTTTAGTATGTCTTGTTTCTGTGTTATAAGTCTGTTAGGCAAAAGCTACTAAATCAATAGAGAATTTGAGGCTTGGACAAAGTATAAGTGAAACAGCATTTGAGATGCCAGGGCCATGACCAGTAGAGTGTGCTTTCAGTATCAATTGATGTCATAAGATGCATGTTTTGTCCACTAGAGGGTTTCTTCCTTTTTGTATGTACAGTGAGGAATTTGGATATTCAAATTTTGAGAAAAATTGTGAATATTTGAACTTGCAATTATAGAAAACCAAGAGTAATCCTAGACAAAGATGAAAGAAAACATAAAACCTTGAGAATAAAAGAACGGAAAATGATGACATTAATTCTGTTATCTATACCCTGAAGGAATGACAAAAAGAAAAAAAAGGGGGGAAAATGGAGTTTTTCTTTATTAAGTATTTTGACCCTGAATTTTAGTAAGGCTTTATCTTAGTTTAGTTTGGGGTTTGTCACTTAGCCATTATATTCTGTGCAAATCTTCAGTCAGAAAAACAAAGACCCTATAATGTCTGATTGGTCTCAAATTTTCCAGGGATTGACAGTCCCAGAATAAACACAGTCATCTTATTTAATAATTCTGTAATATTTCAGTTATGAACGATAGTTAGGTATATAGAGGCACAATGTATAATGCATGAATCTAAGATCATCTATCTATCTAACCTATTATTCCATAATATGTATTACATGTATTTGTTATTGTTATGTACCATCAAACTGAAACTTTCCTATAGCTGACCATTCAGTGGCTTTTCAGAGGTAGTTAATTCTATGGGAGGAGACAGCTCATCTTTCTCCTGCCAAGTAACTATTTAATTAAAATAATTTGCTTTTGTATTGGTAGCGCAATTTCTTACTATTATATATTACATAACATATGCTTTGTAATGATATGTTATGCAATACATGTAATAATATGTAAGCTGACTGCTATTACGGAGCTTTGGTTGTTTAAGCAATAAGGAATTGCACTGTTAAAGCAGAGGTCAGCAGTTTCAATTCACCAGCTGCTTTGTGGGCTAAAGATGGGTGATCTCCTCTCATGTGACTTTAGAAACCCCCTGGAGCGTTAACTAAGGGTCACTTTTACTCAACAGTACATCACCACCACCACAACAACTACTATTGAACCAGTTCTGGCTTACTTCTACCATCAATTGGGTTTCCTAGGCTATAAATATTTACAAAAGGAGACTGTCTTTACCCAAGAAAGGCTAAAGGATTAAGATTGTTGATCTTTTGATTGTCAAAGGAAAATATTTAATACATTACTGGAACATTTTATACACACTCTCACACACATACACACACACACACATACACACACGTATGTTGTTGTTGTTAGTGCCATACAGTCAGAGTCATAGATGAACAATACGCGACCCTATGAACGAAAGTCTTGAATGCAAAACTTGCACCTTTTCTCCAAGTTCATAGAATTTCCAGAGGCAAGCTTTATTGGAAGTGGATGTCACTCCTGCTTTCAAGCTTGTTTTATTTGGGATATCCAAAACCACCAGGCCCAAGGCTCCAAAATCCTTTTAAATATAAGACCAAATCCAATAAACTCACAACCTGAATTGAGCAAGAGCCACACCCTACTCTCAATCCCAAACCAGAAAATACACCTTCACAGAATCTGTTTGTTCCATTCTTCTTTCCATCTTAGATAATCCCAGACTGAGAGCAAGAGCCATATATATATGTGTGTGTGTGTGTGTGTGTGTATACACATATACATATTCACATACATATATATATATATATACATATATGCACATATATACATATATGTGTGTATATATGTATTTATAGATAT
>NW_006399904.1:2619072-2620867 GCF_000299155.1 Elephantulus edwardii
TGCATCACCTGAGATTCAAAGCTCTCATTGTACAACAGCCCTGAACCCTGCTCTAGACTGTGTCAATCTTTTGTCTCTGACATACCTACCCCCATTACCCCAGTAACTAAATCAATCCATCTCATCGACGGTTTTTCTCCTCTGTGCTGTCACTCTCCCAAGCATGATGTCCCTCTCCAAGTACTGATCTCACCTTGCAACATGTCCAAGTATGTCAGAGAGACAAAGCTTCAGAATCTTTCCCTCCAAGGAGGAGCCTGGTTTAGCCCTCTCTAGGATGTACTTGTTTGTTCTCCTAGCAGTCCACAATATATTCAATACTCTTCTCCAGCACCACAGCTCAAAGCCATCAGTCCTCTTTCTTTCATCCCCAGTCATTGTCCAGCTCTCTGAGGCAGCAAGTAATTGCAAAGACTATAGCCTGGATCCGACACACCTTAGTCTCCAGATTGACATCATTGCTCATCAATTCTCTGAAGATCAGACTTTCCTATTGCAACACAACTTTTAATTTCCTGGCTGATGGTTCCAAGATCATTTATTGTGGAGCCAGGCAAACCAAAGCTGTTTACAGTCTTAATCTCTTCACCATCTATATTGATGCTTCAAATTGGCCCAGTGGTGAGAATCTTTGTTTTCTTGATATTGAGCTTCAATCCATATTGAAGGCTGCAGTCCTAGACCTTCTGCAGCAAGTGCTTCAGGTCCACCTCAGTTTCAGGCAGCAGAATTGTATCATCTGCATAATGCAGTTTGTTTATGAGTCTTCCTCCAATCCTAATGCTACATTTGTCCTCAGAGAGACCCTTTAGCTTGATTATTGGGATACAAATTGTAATTCTACCCTTTCTTCTAGTAACATAGAACAATGATTACATTTTCTGGGACTATTTATTCCACAAAATGAGGAAAATTCAACTGCATTTTAGCAAGAGACTTAAATTATATTTACACGAATTTGGTGGCCTGGTGGCAGAGATTGCGATCTAATTCTGAAAGCACATAGTTCGAGGCCAACAGCTCTCTTTGGAAGAAGGATTTGCAACCCCTGTCATGCAATTAATTTCCTCTGAAAATCTGTCAGGGGATTAACTATGGGTCAGATCTAACTCTACGGTAAAGATCAACAACCACAATGTATAGATATATTCTATATATACAATAATTAATATATACAACAATTTGTAAATATGATTTATATATACAATTTATAGATATAATTTATTATATATTATTAAACATTATTAATATTATTTTTAATATTTCTGTATTTTATTTATATATATTTTTATGTATTTATATACATTATTAACCATTACTCTATGCTACAAGAAGAAATGGTAGAATAAGGATTTGTACCCCGATAGTCACGGTAAAGGATCTATATAATTAATGAAGTGCTGTTATGTTTATTTCTTTGGATGACTTGATTTTTATCATCATCATAATGAATTTTTTACCAATCCCTGGAAATGTAATATGAAAAACTGAGAGAAAAAGGTAAAATTTGGTAAAAACAAGGGTTATCCTTCATTAGGTGATTAATTTATATCCTCCATAGTCAACAGTCTTGGCACCAGCAGCCAGGAAATTAAAAGGCGCATTGACATGGGAAAGTCTGCTGTTAGGGACCTCTCCAAGGTGCTGAAGAGCAGTGGTGTCTCTCTGGAGACTAAGGTGCGTCTGATACAGGCCGTGGTCTTCGCAATCACCTGTTATGCATCAGAGAGTTGGACAATGACCAAGGAGGATAGAAGGAGAATTGATGCCTTTGAGCTGTGGTGCTGGAGAAGAG
>NW_006399904.1:2620967-2631227 GCF_000299155.1 Elephantulus edwardii
TGGTCTTCGCAATCACCTGTTATGCATCAGAGAGTTGGACAATGACCAAGGAGGATAGAAGGAGAATTGATGCCTTTGAGCTGTGGTGCTGGAGAAGAGTATTGAGAATACCATGGACTGCTAGGAAAACAAATAGATTTGTCCTGGCGAGGGTTAAACTGGGTGGCTCCTTGGAGGCAAGGATTCTGAGGCTCCGTCTAACTTACTTTGGACATGTAGTGAGGAGAGACCCGTCCTTAGAGAGGGACATCATGCTTGGGAGGGTGGAGGAACGGTGCAGGAGAGGAAGGCCCTCTATGAGGTGGATTGATTCAGTAACTGGGATAATTGGGACGGGAGTGTCAGAGACAGAGCGATTGGCACAGGATAGAGCAGAGTTTAGGGCTGTTGTACATAGGGTCGCTATGAGTCGCAGGCGACTCGACGGCACATAACAATGACAACAACTATGATATTGTGATTTTGGTAAATGATTTTTATTCATTAAGTAAAACTAAAATTATCCTTACATTTCAGATAAGAAAATTATACCATTTCATGTCATTGCCCAATATGGCAAAATTTATGTTTGAAACCAATTCAGTCCAATTACAAAGTTTAAGATTTTGTCCACAGGAAGTTACATAATTAATAGACATAGGACCTTAGAGAAAGCTATTATTTATCAAAAGAAGAGAAAGTATGAGACAGTTTCACTAATGACATGTCTGATAAGGGAATTATATCTAGAATTTATAAAGTACTCAAGCACCAAAACAAAATAAAGGTAAGCAACCCAATCACAAAATGGGCACAGGATATGAACAGACACTTCACCAAAGATGACATTCAAATGGCAAACAAACACATGAAATGTTCAGAGTTCCTAGCTCTAAGAGATATGCAAATCAAAACAACTATAAGATATCATCCCATCCCAGTAATAAGAGCAAACTTTAACAGAACAGCAAACAACAAATGCTGGCGAGGTTGTGGAGAATCTGAAATCCTTATTCACTGCAGGTGGGAGTGTAAAATGGTGTGATCACTCTAGAAGTCAGAATGGCGCTTTCTGAAAAACTTAGAAATAGAAATAGCATTTGGCCCAGCAATTACACTACTGGGAGTATACCCTAAAAAATCAGAACTGCCACTCAAACAGATATTTGCATATCCATGTTTATTGCTGCAACGTTCACAATAGCAAAGAGACAGAAACAACCCAAGTGTCCCAAACAAACGAATGGATAGAGGAGCTGTGGTATATTCACACAATGAAATACTATGTAGCACTGAAAAACAAGGAACACATGAAATAGTTCACTAAATGGATGACCCTAGATGAAATTATTCTGAGTGAAATATCTCAGTCAAAAAAGGACAAATACTGCATAATGCCACTGTTATGAAATAGGACTGACATGGGGGTTGGAGGAAGACTAAGAAAAGAGGGGATAAATAATGTACATTTCATTGAAACCAATGAGGAATAGAACTGTTTAAAAGGAATATATGTTTGGGTATTGTTTGCATGACAACAGTCCAGAATAAGAGAGGCATAATAAAGTGGACTAGGTAGGGGAATTGAACAAAAAGAAATAATTTTGTTTTCAAAAAGAAAAGCAAACTGGGATTGGGGGCAGGGGACAGGGAGGAAAATGTGCAAGAGTGTATTAATGGAAATCTAAGGTCTTTATAAACTCTCATTAAAATCTCAATTTAAATAAAAGAATATTTTGAAATAGTTTTAATTGGCAGGTGCTTTTTTACATGCTTTCTGTAACAATAAAATGTCCCTCAAAAATGTAAATGAAGAGTACATTTATTTGAAGAAAAGGAAACCGAGAGAATGATTATCTTTCCTACAGGCTAAGCTAGTAATGGAAGCCCAGTCAACGACAAAGACATCCTTAGAAAGAAAAGTGTAGGAGAGTCTATGTCAGATGAGGGATTATTTTGT
The DNA here is from genome assembly GCF_000299155.1 of Elephantulus edwardii. Lineage (NCBI taxonomy): Eukaryota > Metazoa > Chordata > Mammalia > Macroscelidea > Macroscelididae > Elephantulus > Elephantulus edwardii. The sequence continues at coordinate 2,622,907 of NW_006399904.1, forward strand.
GTCCTCAGGAGATGCTTCTTTCAGAAAACCAGCTGCTTATACTTTTCATTTCTACATTCCTGCATAGCCACCTTTTCTTTCTCTGATTCGATGTCCTTCCTTGTTAGATGCCCTGCTCTAGTCTCAGAAGGCAGAAACTCCCCACTGGGGAAAGACAGAAAGACAGGCGAGGGAAATAGAATCTTGGATGCATGTCTCATGTTCACAGGAGGAATAAATGCACTTTATATTCCACTCAGAAGCACTGTTTTCAATACTTCTTTTATTCAACTATGGTTTTGGAGTGTCTGTCACATATTAGGCCCTATACTAAGGGAAGGGCCTACAAAAGTGTACCTAGACTCTAGGATTGCACTCTGAAACATGTGTGCCCATAGAAATGCTTAGGTATCAAAGAGTAAACCTACTATCAGTAAGTACTTGAGAAAGTTGTTTCTTTTATTTAAAATCTATTACAGTAATTTATTTAACTCAAATACAGATATAGTGATGAAGGAAGAAGTTCAGGCTGCTTTGAAGGAAATAGAAAAAAATAAGGTCCCAGGAATAGATAGTATACCAATTGACATATTTCAGCTAACAGATTTTGCCCTGGACGTGCTCACCAAGTTGTGCCAAGAAACCTGGAGAACAACCACTTGATCAACTGACTGGAAGAGATCTATATTTGTTCCCATTCCAAAGAAGGGTGACCCAACAGAGTATGGAAATTATAGAACAATATCGCTGGACCAGTCGGTAGCATCAGGATGGATGGTGAAGAGATTGAGATTGTTCACAGCTTCAGTTTGCTCAGCTCCACGGTCAACACTCTTGGCACCAGTAGCCAGGAAATCAAAAAACGTATTGCGATGGGAAAGTCTGCAGTTAGGGAACTCTCTAAAGTACTCAAGAGCAATGGTGTCTCTCTGGAGACTAAGGTGCACCTGATACAGGCCAGGGTTTTTGCAATCACTTCTTATGCATCAAAGAGTTGGACAATGACTAGGGAGGACAGAAGGAGAGTTGATGCCTTTGAGCTGTGGTGCTGGAGGAGAGTATTGAATGTACCATGGACTGCCAAGAACACAAACAGATTCGTCATAGAGAGGGTTAAACCAGGCTGCTCCTTGGAGGCAAGGATTCTGGGGCTTCGCCTGACATACTTTGGACATGTTGCAAGGAGAGGCAGGTCTTTAGAGAGGAACATCATGCTGGGGAGAGTGGAGGGACAGCGCAGGAGGGGAAGACCTTCTATGAGGTGGATTGATTCAGTGACTGGGGTAATTGGGATGGGTGTGTCAGAGGCAATGAGATTGGCACAGGATAGAGCAGGGTTTAGGGTTGATTTGTTGTACATAGGGTCGCTATGAGTGGTAAACAACTCGACGGCACATAACAACAACAACAACATCATTAATTTCATATGCAAGCAAGATTCTACTGAAGATTATCCAGAAACGACTGGAACAACACATCAGCAGAGAACTGCCTGAAGTCCAGGCTGGGTCTAGACGGGGTCGTGATACTAGGGATATTGTAGCCAATGTTAGATGGATCTTAGTTGAAAGCAGGAAATATCAGAGGAATGTATCTGTGTTTGTGTTTCATTGATTATGCCAAGGTGTTTGGCTGTGTGGATCATAACAAACTGTGGCTGACTCTGAGAAGAATGGGAATCCCAGAACACTTGATCGTGGTAATGAGAAACCTATACTTGGACCAAGAGGCAGTCATCAGAACAGAGCAAGGAAACACTGCATGGTTCAAAATTGGAAAGCCGTATGCCAGGGATGTGTCCTGTCTCCATTCCTTTTCAACCTGTATGCAGAACAGATTATCTGGGAGGCTGGGCTCTATGAGGAGAAAGGTGGCATCAGGATTGGTGGAAGATCTATCAACAATCTGCGTTATGCAGATGGCACAACCCTGCTTGCGGAAACTGAGGAGGACCTGAAGCACTTGCGGCAGAGGGTCAAGGACTGCAGCCTCCAATATGGATTGAGGCTCAATGTCAAGTAAACAAAGATTCTCACCACTGGACGAATTGGCAGCTTCAGGATGGATGGTGAAGAGATTGAGATTGTTCACAGCTTTAGTTTTCTTGGCTCTATAGTCAACACTCTTGGTACCAGTAGCCACAAAATTAAAAGGCATATTGCTATGGGAGTGTCTGCTGTTAGAACTTCTCCAAAGTACTGAAGAGCAATGGTGTCACTCTGGAGACTAAGGTGTGTCTGATACAGGCCATGGTCTTTGCTATCACTTGTTATCCATCAGAGAGTTGGACAATTACTAAGGAGGATAGAAAGAGAATTGATGCCTTTGAGCTGTTGTTCTGGAAAGTGTATTGAGGGTACCTTGGACTTCTAGGAAAACAAACAGATTCATCCTGGAAAGGGTTAAACTGGCAGCTCCTTGGAGGCAAGGATTCTGAGGCTCTGTCTAACATACTTCAAACATGTTGTAAGGAGAGACCTGTCCTTGGAGGAGGACATCATGCTTGGTAGGGTGGAGGGACAGTGCAGTTACCCTAGAGTTTAGGGTTGATATACATAGGGTTGCTATGAGTTGCAAGCAACTTGATTGCACATAACAACAACAACAAATACAGGCACATTTTAATTAGCTAATATTTTTCAAAGAGACCAAGTTGAGAATACATATTAAATTTCATTATAAATTTCTATATCTAGAAGGGCACTATTATTATATTCATAAAACAAAGAAGGAAATGAAGAGATGGTTATGAATTATATTATCCATGCAAGTATACTTGAGACTTATATTAAATCATTTACTTTGCATCACCTTGGTGATTTGCCTAGGAAGTATGATTCTAAAGGCATCAAAACAACAAAAGCAATAATTGATCTTTTTCTTTTGTCATGTTTTTTCAATTGCTGAGCAAGCAGAAAATATGACATAGGGGCACAGGAGCATAGTGCCTCCCTGAAATATGCAATATAAATCCTTGTTGGTCTGACTTCTTTCACTTAGTATAACATTCTCAATAATTATTCATTTTATACATCTGTAACTCATCAATGTCCTGTTCTATTATACATAGGGTTACTCTGAGTCAAGATTGACTGGACCATATCTAACAATAATTTGAGAACTGTATTATTTTATAACTAGGTCATTTTCCATTGAGTACCTCTATATATTCATTCATTCATCTGTTGATGGACACTCACTTGGTTGTTTTTACATTTTGGCTAGTGCGAGTGTCACACAATTTAAAATTATGCCACAGAAGCATTTCTTAGTTAGACTTTAAAATTTAGTAAGTGCTGTTTTCAGCATATAAAATTTATAAATACTTCAATTTAAATGTATTCAAAGTAACTGAATAAACAAACACTAAAAATCATTTCAGCTCATAGCACACATGCTTATGATGTATGACATGGAACTGACACTAAGTTACTGTCCAGAGGTTTTCAGAGGTTATATTGCCCATCTCTCTCTTCCTAAGTAGCTGGTGAATTAGAACTACATGGCTTTGAGTTGTCATGTCTGAGAAGCACATATATCATTGTTGTTATTTACCGTCCTGTAGCTGACCCTTCAGTGGATTTTCAGAGACAATAAATCACTTTGGAGGAGACTGCCTATCTTTCTCCCACAGAGCATTTTGTAGATTCTAACCTCCCTTCACTGGGTTAGCAGTACAACTCTTACCACTAAGCAACCAGTACTCCCAGAGTAGCACACAGAGTATAGGATATTTTACTTAAAATTATTAAGGATATATTTGTTTTTGTGTAATATTGTTAGGGGCCATCAAGTTAACTGCAACTCACAGCAACCATCTAAATAACAGATCTTAACCTTGTCCTATCCTGTGACATGCTCACAATCTTTAAGATGCCTGAGGCAAATGTCCCAGTGGTGATGTTAATCCTTCTTGTTGGAGGTGTTCCTCTCTGTCTGGTCCTCCACCTTTCTCAGCGTGCTCTCCTTTTCTGAGGACTCACTCCTTCTGACTATATGCCCAAAATATGTGAGATGTTTCACCAGCTTTGCCTCTAAGCAACATCTAGATTATGAATATCCTATTATCAATGACATATAAGCACATGCTTACATTTACATATAGTTTCAATTCTAAACTAAAATGAAAAAATGTATAGAAAAACAAAGGTTGTATGTATAGTTTTTTTATATCATATATAACAATTTAAGACAAACTTTAACACTTTTAATTACAACTTACATGAAACATATTTTTAGGCAAACTTACATAGAGTATTAATATTTCGACATAAGAAATGAAGTTACATGTGTTAAATTTTCCTGGAAGAGTTCCTAACTCCCTTTAGCCATAATTTTTCTTTCCCTCTTAGAAAAAAAGTTTGTTGAATCTAAGAGGTATTTAGTCAAACAGAAAAACTTGAAACATTACCAGAATGCACAAAGAACCTTCATGCTTTGCATAAATTATTTTCATTAATAGCACAGCATGAGGTGCTTGCTTGAATAACTTTTTTGTCAACAACAAAAAAGAACCTGCTTTCAGAAGAGAAGTTGTGCATAAAATTCACAGAAGAGGTTGACAACTAATTTTCATCTTAACAAATAAACATTAAACTCATTTGTGGGTTTATTGTTTGGTTGGGTTATTTTTTGTTTGTTTTTGTTTTTTTCCCCCAAAGGACCATAAAAGAGTAATTTCCTAAATTACACTTTTTTGCTAATATCCTCCTATTGTAGCTTAGAGCTCAAAGGCGGCAAACTAGAAGCTTTAGGAAAAGCTCTATAATCACTAAGCAGTGAGTCTTACAGTCACTTATTTGACTATTTGCACAAGTTAATTTGTACATATTTGCTTTAATTCCAACATATTATGTGGAGTAGGCCCTTTGTTATGACTCACGTCTTGTTAATCAGTGGAAAGAGAAGCAAATAGTGCTGTGCTGGGGCTCACAGCACCGATGCCCTCTCTCAAGCTCACAGCCCTACAGCTCAGACAGAAAGCACTGAACACCAACAAGAGACAAACACAGTGAAGAAGTCCTTTTGATTAATTTCCTAATCCACTAAAATCCCAAACCTAATTTTATTGTTGTAGACACTATAGAATTTACTACAATTCCAAGCAACCCTATAAACAATAGATGTAAACCTTACCCCAACAAGTACCATTTTTTATTTTTACAAAGTTAAAATTTATTTAGTTTTTAAATGGAAGATTTCCTTAAATTTTTATTTTAAGGCTTATAATAATTATTAAAAATATTTAAAGATAAGTTTTGAAAATATTTACAAATTAGTTTCAATATTTAATAAAGATTTAAATGTTAAAGCTTAATGTACTGAGAATTTGTAACATTCACAAATAGAGTAATACACAAGTTTTCTATTTTAGGCATTAACTTTTTAGTAAATGTGATATTTTACTATGCAAGCTTTTAAAATTTAAGCAATATAAATATTGATTGCTAATCCATCACACAATCAATATCCAGAGAAGCAGTCAAGAAATCACTGTATTGAAATGGGCAAATCTGCTACCAAGGACGAGTGTCACTTTAAAGACGAAGGTGAATCAGGCTTAAACCATGTTATTTTGAATTGTTTCCTATGCATGTGAAAAGTGAAGAATGAAAAAGAAGATCAAAGAAGAACTGAAGACTTTGAGTTTTGTTAAGAATAGAATTAAGTATGCTGTGAACCGACAAATCTGTCTTGGAAGAAGTATAACCAGAGTGCTCCTCAGTGGCAAAGACACTGAGCCTGTCTGTATCACATACTTTAGCCATATAATCAGGAAGGATCATTTCTTGGAAAGAAAAATCATGCTAAGAAAACCTGGGGTCAGTAAAAAACGAAAAGACTTTCAATGAGATGGATTGATGTAGCGATTGAAACAATGGGTTTAAAAACAGCAGAGGTTGTACAGAGAATAGCACAAAATCAGGCGTGATTTCTTTGCATTCTACATAGATAGGATTGCTGTAAGTTAGAGTCGACTCCACAACTCTTCACAACAACACTTCATCTATCCTCACTTTTTTGTTCTCATAATGTAAGTCTTGGCAAGCCATTACAGATGTTATAAGCCATCATTAATTTATACAAAGAGATAGAGTCAACTCCACAACACCTAACAACAATAGTTCATTTATCCTCACATGTTTGTTCATATAATGAAAGTCTTGACAAGTCATTGTAGATGCTATAAGCCATCATTTATTTACACCTTGAGACATTAGTATCTACTTTATGTATAAGCTTAGTAGGGATTGTGAGGTTGGTGTAGGATTGTTAGTGTCAAAACTAGAAAAATGAGGCAAAATGGGTAGAGAGAATATAAGGGTGGATACCAACAAGATAAGCTTATATCTTGTAAAATGTAAACAATTAGCGTTAGGCATAGAGTCTCAGTTTGGACCTGTGCGTGCAATAGAGTTGCCCGCTCCTGGAAACAACCTAATTAATGTGTTAAAGGAATGAGTGACATCAAAGAACAGTGAACCAAAATAGGAACCACACATCAAACTTGGAATTCTTCATAACATTGTCTTATTGGCCCAGACTCCAAAATACCCTAAATGTACCGGGAAGCCATGTGTATGACATCAGTGTATGACCTCAGTGGCAAGCTGTCTTCTCAGTTACTCGGTGCCAGTCAGGTCTGTCCTGTTCCTTTGGAAAGTACTTATACTTAAATCTACCTTTTTTTTTTAAATCTCTACTTCTTTTTACCTTTCTTGGCCTAGTGTTTAGTCAACATAAGGACTGTTTTGAGCAAGACCCAAACCAGCTCAGATAAAGGTCCCAAGCTATATAATAAAATTGGTCTTCTCAGGCCCCTCAGGCCCCTCAACCCTAAAGCTATGCACTAAGATCAAGTCTCTCAAGGGCCACTGAAATTGCTGTACCCTGTGATACCATGGTAGCTTGGACACCGTCCCCTCAACTCTCTCATGCCTGCCTTTACTCTTTAACCCAGTGAAGGGAGCTAAGTCAGGGCATTGATCTCATGGTAGCAGCATAGGGCAGTATTCTTGGTCTATTTTACATAGTTTAGTGTTGAAATGAGTCATACTTGGTGAAACTATACCTAACAGAAATGGAGCTATAAAATCAAATTAGACAATAATACATAACTCTTTTAATGAATGTGTAATTTCTTGCTGCCATTACCGTGGTATCTTGATTGTTGTTGTCACTGATATTTTTATTATTTTTTTAAGGAGAAGAGATTCAGTTTTGCCAGACTGAATTTAAAAGATCTGCACTTTATATTTAGTCTTTGATGTAGTAGATTGAGTTAATAAGTCAAAAGTTCTAAATTAAAATATTTTGCATATGTAAAACCACAAATCTAAAGGCAAGCAGTAGAAATCTACCACCTGCCTTACAAGAAAAAGATGAGCAAAGTCCTCCTGTGCTCTTTATAGTCTCTGAAGACCTACTAGAGGACTAACTGAGTCAGTTCTGGCTCAATGGCACAGAACACCACCACCAAATAGACATGGCTCTTGAAATACAGTGTTTTTTATATTAGATAATATTATGTTTTAAGAGTTTTCATTTTAAAAGGTTAATACAAATCCATTGCTATACAGAAATTTGTTTTAAGATGGTACTTAAAGAGACGGTGAATAGATTTTCTCTGGGAGAAGTCTCTAACGTTGGATTAGAGGATATAGCACAACAGAAGTAAGATTGGAAACTAGCACTTTGGTTGAATAATAGAGGCTGATATAAAGGTCATGGATTAGAGTGTTTTAATCCCCGGTTTTACATGAATTGTTATTTTTATATGAAATAAAGTGCTGTTACAATTACCTTTTGTGAAGGCATAATATAGGGAAAATAAACTGCTAATAAAAAGGATAGAAAGAGATACTGATTAGAAAATTATTACCGAATAAAATGCAATAAAGATCTAAGTAAGTGTATTGAGGAGACTGAAAATGTAACATTTTTTGAAGTGGCCTCTATGCACTTTATATTATCTCAGTTAATAGGATGGCAAAGAAAAAGAGGTCAAGTTATCTCTGCATAATATATGTCAAATTGGCAACTCATTGACTAATTCCTCTACTCTATTTAATTATATGTATGAACAGTGCTCAGGCCTTTCATTCATAGGGTCGTTATGAGTCGTCTACGACTCCACGGCACCTAACAACAATGACAGAGAGAGAGCTACGTTGGCCTAGTGGACAGAAAGTTATGCTACCAAGCCGAAAGTGGGTGATTTTAATCTGTGGCCCTCAGGCTGGGTTCAAATTGTTTCCCTGTCAAACATTCTTCTAGGTGGTATAGCACTGCTCTGTGCGTTGCTGTACAGAGGTAACTCGTGGTTGCTGTGATGCTGAAGA
>NW_006399904.1:2631347-2633422 GCF_000299155.1 Elephantulus edwardii
GCTTGACTCCGGAAACTCTATGTACAAAACAGTGCTCAGGCCGTTCATTCATAGGGTTGCTATGAGTCGTCTACGACTTGAAGGCACCTAACAACAACAACATTAAATTACAGGAACTCTTTTTGCTTAGTGGTAAAGTCTTGTGTTGTCACTGGCAAAGGCATGTGGTTCAAATCCGCCAGATGCTACGTAAGAGAAAGATAGGTAATCTCCTCCCATATGATTTACTGTCTCTCAAAACGTAGTAGAGGGCAGCTAGGGGTCAGTTCCAACCTGCCAACACCATCATATTTAATTAATCTCTCACACACACGCACAAATATAAGGAAGCTAAGGTGTAATGACTAATAAAGAATAAAGGAAATAACTTCTTTGTCGTTTTCTCTCTCAAAATTATAAATATCTCCAATTTTGACTTTTCACCCCTGGTTCTGTTGCCAGCATAGAAGGAATAGAAGAGGTAAGATTCTAGAGAAAATTAATGGTTTTGCCTTTCATTAGGCTTATTTTGCTGCAGATTTCTAGTCTGTAAGCACTGGTTTGTGGTTTTGGCATGCCTACTTGTACTCATTATTTTTTCAATTAGCCTGCAAGGTCCTTGAGGGCAAGGACCATGTGTTGTGCTTCTTGGTATCCAGCACTTCAGTTTATAGAATATCTGGCAGAAACACACACACACACACACACACACACACACACACATGCACATATACTTACAGCTTAACTAGTGTATCTGAAACAGATCTTGGGAAATAATTTATCTTCAGTTTGACTAAAATCTATGCAGACACTAACATAAAACGTGTCATGCTACAGGAAACAAATCTGAAATCCTGTGTGCCTTTTGAATCATATGTCAATGACATTAATTAAGAAGTGTTTCATCTGACAGAAAATGATAAAAATGTAATTAAAACTTTTCACCCAACTTTCAAAGAGTGGAGAATAAGTCTTACACTATGGAGTCATCTAGTGAATGTAATGAAACATTATCAAAGACAGTTTCAGTCTGGGCAATGAAGGTTCCACAGTGCAACAAGACTAAGTCATGACAGCAAGGAAGGTGACTAACATTTCCATATACAATACAGGATACCTGTATAGATTTGAATTTTGCTATTTTTTGAAAACTTTTCACTCCATTTCTAACTTTTTTTCTCTAAATATCTGGACTTTCCTGCTTGAGACCTTTTTCTCTTATGAGCCAATTCTTCATGCTTTTTTCCACCCCTGCACAACTGTTCTCTGATTTTTCTCATACCATAAATTAAGATGTCTGTATATCTTCTTCATTTACACCTTGAACTTGTTAAAATGGAGTTATAGGCTTACTGTTGTCTTGTTTGGCTTCTAATCTATCATGACTTGAGGCTATCCACATCCTCATTTTGACCCCCTTGACAGAAGGAAAGGTACCTAGTTGATTAGTTATTGGCTTAGAAATAAGATCAAGGAAAACAACCTGAAGTTAAAGAAATGCAGGTCTGAAATTCTCACTAGACTGGTCAATATGTTTAAAATTTGGATATGGTCACTACCATGAATTTTTTGTGTGATGCTCACATTTTCTTTTTCTTTTTATATTCAGTCCAAAACTCTTTACTGTTTATAGATAAATGAAAAGGAAGGTGAATATGGCTGGTTGGGGAACTTGCTGCCATAAACATTGTAACTTTGATCTGTGATCACCCACAAATGGCTATCTGAGGTTTGAAATATCAATGAAAGGAGATTGTCTTGCCCTCTCCAATTGCCTTTCTTTCAAACCAATAGGTTTGAACTACCAATCTTTCAGTTAGTTCTACAGTTAGTTAGTAGTTAAGCTACTACAGGTCTCAAAGTTGAGTCAGAGGCCAGTTCAAAAAGACTAAGAAGAAGTATCTTAATATTATATGTGAGGTATAATTAATTTTTAAATTTACTTAATCTAATTGGATATTACAAAGACAGAAGAGGACGAAAAGACCAAAATGGATGTCAGAAGAGACTCTGAAGATTGCACTGGAGCGTAGAGAAGCCAATGCACAAGGAAGAATTCAAGATACTAAAGAGCTGAACAGAAGATTCCAAAAGGC
>NW_006399904.1:2636917-2639561 GCF_000299155.1 Elephantulus edwardii
CTCTGGGAACTCTATGAACTTTGATAAGAACAATAATTATAGAAAGGCTTCAGGCTCTTTGTTCTTAGGTTTGCTATGAGTCATGCTCTACTCAACTGTAATCAACAATAACATCATTAATATCAAACATAACACACCCTGGAAGAGCTCCATATGATCAAGAGAAGTTCATTTAAAAAATTAGTGATCCAAAAGAATACACAAATTCTGAAATAATACCATTAATATTAAAAGTAAAATCTTCTTCAAGATTACTCAAAAACATATGGAATGATACGTTGACAGGGAATTATCAGAAATTCAATTTCAATTCAGAATAAGCCAAGGAATGAGGGGCATTATTGATGAGTTAATGATGTCATATACAGCTTGGCTGAAAGCAAAGAATATCAGAAAGCCTTTTCATTTTGAAAGCTTCTATTTTGTAAACTATACAAGTCTATTGGTATTATAGTAGTTGTTGCTGTTTTTAGGTGCCATCAAGTTGACTACGAATCATAGTGACCCTATGAACAAAAGATTTAAACTCTGTTCTGTCCTGTGCCATCCTCACAATTTCTGACACACAAAAACTCATTGCAGCAATCATCGTGTCAATCCACCTGCTGGAATTCTTCCTTTCATTTTCCAACACTTCACCCTTCTCAGTATCTTATACTTCTCCAAAGAATGGCCATTCCGAGCAACATGCCCAAAGTATATGATGTGAAGCCTCATAATTCTTACTTCCAAAGAGCACTCTGGCTGCACCCTATTCAAGACATATCCGTTTGTTCTCCTGGCTGTCCATAGGATGTTCAGTGCTCTTCTCTACCACCACAGTTCAAAGATGTTAAATCTTCTTCTGTCATGTTCATTCATCGTCTTCTCTCAGATGTATTTCAAATGATAGAAAAGACAATGGCCTGAATCAGATACAACTTAGTTCTCAAACTGATATCATTACTCCTCAATAATTTGGAGAGGTCTATAACTGCAGATTTTCCCAGTGCAATACATCTCCTTATTTTCTGACTGCCGGTATCAAGGGTGTTAATTGTGCATCCAAGCAAGATGAAGCTGTGGATGGTTTCAATCTCTTCTCCATCCATCATGTCACTGTCTATTGTTCCAGTGGTAATAATCTTTGTTTTCATGACATTAAAATGCAATCTATACCCAAGGCTTCATTCCTTAATCTTCTGTAGCAAGTGCTTTGAGTCCTCCTCACGTTCAGTAAGGTTGTGTTATCTGGATGAAACAGGTTATTGATGAATCTCCCTCCAAGCCAGATTCCACTTTATTCTTCAGAGAGTTCAGCTTCTCAAACTATTTGCTCAGCATACAGATAGAGCATAATAAATATTTTATAAAATTGTGAAGAATGAGAACCTCAGAATACTTCATCGTGTTCATGTGGAATCCATACATAAACCATTTGAGTATAAAGGGTTGGTGGTAAACTATCAGAAAAATTATGAGTCGCAGGGCTGTATCCTTTCATGATACCTTTTCAATTAGCATATTCAGTAAATAATAAAAAAGTATTAAATGAGGAATGATGTGTAAGGATTGGAGGAAGACTAACTAACAACCTGTGTTATGCAGATGATACAACATTTTTGTTTGCAAGTGAAGAAGATCTGACACACATATTGAAGAATATAAAACAGTATATCCTCCAATATGAATTACATCTCAAATATAAATAAAATAAATATCTTTACATGTGGACCAGTAAACAGAAATACAATAAATGGAGAAACAATTTAGATCAATTTTACTTGGTCCTAAAATCAACATCCATGGAAGTAGTAGTAAAAAAAAAAAAAAATAGGTATTGAACAATTTGGAGAGGATAAAATTGATGAATGGGGTTTTGTAAAGTTTAAATCTCTGTGCTTACCAAAAATTTTTTCCAAAAGTGTGAAAAGAAAACTTACTGACTGGGAACAAACATTTGGCAATACCATCTCAGACAAGGTTCTCATAAAAAAAAGTTTACAGAATGCTACTGGGTCTCCAGAAAAGAAAGACTGATAACTCAATTACAAAATCGGCAAAACACAGGGAAAGACTTTTCACAGAGGAAGACATTCAGGCACATGAAGATATGCTCAAAATCACTGGCAATAAGAGAAATGAGAATCAAAACCACAATGAGATACCATCTCTCCTAAGTATCAGTGGCAAATTTAGCAGGGTAACAAGCAATAAATATTAGGATGTGAGAAAATGGGAGCTCCGTACCCTTTTAGAGGGATTGTAAAATGGTACAACCACTCTGGAAAGCAGTTTGGGATTTCATCTAAAAGCTGAACATAGAAACTCCGTTATGACCAAGCTATTCCATTACTAAGAATATACCTCAAGGAAAGTTGAACAGAGACACAAAGATTTGTATACCAATCTTCATAGTAGCACTATTCATCATTGCAAGAACATGGGAACAGTGCAAATGTCCAACTACAACTGAATGCGTATGGGGACCATTTGAGGAAGGAGAGGGAGCAGAGGAGTGAGGATGGGTAGGGATGAAAAATAATTAAAATGTGGAAAATAATTTAAAACGGAGTAACATAAAGAAAAATGTTTTCTATTAATTACAAATGTTAACTCTTTCTAAATGATTCAAACAAACAGATTCCAGGAAAACAAACAGATT
>NW_006399904.1:2639661-2649527 GCF_000299155.1 Elephantulus edwardii
CAAACAACTCGACGGCACCTAACAACAACAACAATTGGATATATCCTATATCTCCTGATTTTAAAAAAATGAAGCCATTTATAACGATATCAGACTCTTTTGTTTGCTAAAATTTACCGTAACATATTTTCATTTTTTAAAATTCCTTGTTACAGTTATTAGAAGTATTGCCTATGAAGAAGACTAAATGATTCCTTTTGCTATTTTTAGTTTACTTTGTAGGAGTTATTTCACCTGTGAATGCCACTGGAAAATAGAAAATATATATAAATGCCTATCACATTATAGTAGCTTAAACCAGATGGTGTCACTGTGCAGTAACAAATAGAATAAAAAGAATAAAAATGGAAAAGAACACACGTTCTTGATAGCTATGTGCTCATTGTGTAATTCATAGTAAGTACTCGTTGAGAAATGATATTATTAGATGACTATTTCATTTGTAGTAAAAATTATTTTTATGTTACAATTTTCAAGATATTTTGTACATGTTTATATTTCTTCCTAAAATTATCACTGATTTGAAGCATTCCATGTAAATATCCTTGAGAATGTTTGCCTAAATAAGATAAAATTAAAAGCAAAAAGACCATTATTTTAACCTTATTTGCATTCTCTTGCTTCCTTGTCTTACACTTTCTCCATATTTGCCCTTTAGAGAATTTATTCTAGACTAAGGATTCAGCACAATGCCAACTACCTGGTCAGAAGTGGGGCACTGGACACAGAGGATATGCAAGAGAAGAGTAATGAATACTCTATGGAATGCCAAAAGAACAAACCGGCTTGTCTCGGAGGAAATACAATCAGGGTGCTCCTTGGAGAAGAACAGTGACATTTTGTCTTACATGCTTTTGGCATGTTGTCATAAGGGGTCAGTCTTAAGAAAAGGATATCAGGATGGGAAAGGTGGAGGGTCAGAGAAAGAGAGACAGACTCCCCAAACAAGATGTATTGTCAAAGTGACTGTAATTAGGATTTAAACATATCAGAGATCATGAGAATGACGTAAGATAGGGCAAGATTTAGATCTGTTGTTCAAAGGGTCAGTGTAACTCCTAGTTTCTTCAATGGTATCGAATAACAATGAAAGGTTTGGCAGGAAGTTCTGATGGTGTAGTTTGGAGGAAGTTGTTGTGCTAACAGATAGGTGGCCTCTATGGCAGGTTGAATCTTTTATCCTCTTCACTGGAGAAACATGTGAATTCTCTTTCTGTGGAATTTACAAACTCTAAAAACTTGCTGGAGGGCTAGCAATTAGTCAGTTTTGACTCAAAGGCAATAAAAGATTTATCAGAATTCAAGCAACCTGGAAAATGAAACAAAATAAAGCAGATCAACTCTAGATTTGTGGAAAGCCACCATTATCGCAAACATAAACTGTACGATGACATAACCCAAAAGTCATTGTCATCAAGTTGGAACTGACTCATAACTGACTCTCCAGATGGTTTTCAGACACTGTACATTGCGTAGAAGGAAATAGTCCACCTTTCACCCCTGGAATTGCTGCTAGATTCAAATCACCACAAAGGTGAAGCCTTGGATTAGGAACGCAACTCCCTATTGTATGGACTATGTGACTGCAAGACGATACAGATATTGAGAAACTACACCTTAAAGTACTATATAATAACATATATCTGTGAAGAAGAAAGCAGTTAACGTAGTTATGTTAATGTTGTCTAGTGTTCGCTGATGATTAATTAATATTCATTTCTGTAGGTTGGTACTAAGTGAATTCCAACTCTCAGTAACCCTTTGTGTGCAAAGTAGAATTGCTCCACAGGGTTTTCAAGGGTGTAACCTTTAAAGCAGATCACTGACGTGATCTGAAGTATTTTGTGTGTGTGGGGGGGGTTGTTGAACCACTATTCTTTCAATTACTTGTTGAACATCTAACTATTTACACTACTATAGGGTTCAGCTGTGAAATGAAGCAATTTGTATTACTATGAATTTTGCAAGTCAAGCAAAGGGAAGAAATAAGCAAGTTAAGGAGATGAGTAGATTTCAGACTTCAGCTAAGGAAGGCAAAGCAAAGTATTATAATGAAAAGTGCAAAGAGTTGGGGTAAAAAAAAAATCATGGATGATTCGACAATTCTTAAGCCAAAAGAATTGAAGAACAAACTCAAACCTCAAGTTGCAATACTTAACGATGTTAAGAATAATGAATGATCCTGAAAGCATTAAATGACTATGGAAGGAGGACACAGGATCACTGTACCAAAATGAAATTGACCTACACAGAAGAATGTAATAAAACAACATATGTCTATCACTATTTCATGGACTATGCAAAGGCATTTGATCGTGTGGATCACAACAAATAGTGGCTCACATTGAGTAGAACAGGAATTCCAGAACACCTGATGGCACTTATGTGAAAGTATTACCTACATCAAGAACCAAACACTGAATGGTTCAAAATCAGGAAAGGAGTGTGTGAATGATGCCTCCTGTCTCTGGAACTTTTCAATCTATATGTGGAACAGATAATTTGGGAGGCTGGACTTTATGAGGAGGAATGTGGCATCAGGATTAGAGGAAGACTTATCAAAAGCTTGTGTTATGCAAATGACAAAATCTTGCTCGCCAAAACAGAATGGGATGTGAAGCATTTGCTGCAAGAGGTCAAGGATTGCAGTCTTCAATATAGATTGAAACTTAGCATCAAGAAAACAAAGATTCCTACAACACGACCAATTAGCAGCACCATGATAGATGAAGAGATTGCGATTCTTAACAATTTCAGCTTGCTTGCAATTCCAGCTTCCAATTGTTTGCAATCAACAGTATTGGCACCAGCAGTCAGAAAATCTAAAGAGTAAGATTAATTGCATTAGTAAAATCTGTTTTAAGGGATCTCTCAGTCTGTGGAATAAGGTGCTTCTGGTATAGGTCTTCATCTTTGTAATTGCTTGTTATGTGTCAGAGAGCTGGACAATAATCAAGGATCACAGAAGACGAATCAATGCCTTTGAGTTGTGGTGCTGGAGAAGAGCATTGACTATATCATGGACTGCCAAGAGAACAAACATGTCTATCTTGGAGAGGGTGAAATCAAGCAGCCCTTTGGAGGCAAAGATTTTGAAGCTCCATCTAACATATTTTGGGCATATTAGCTAGGAGCAACCAGTCCCTGGAGAAGGACATTATATTTGGAAGGATGGAGGGACAATGCAAGAGACAAAGGCCCTGGAGGACAAAGATTGACACAGTGACTGTGGTAATGCGTGTAGGGGTGTCAGAGACATGAGATTGGCTCAGGATAGGACAGCTGTCAGAGTAAAAGACTTGATGGTATATAACTGATAAAAGTCAATTGATAAAAGTGAGATAATATTGATACACGTGTATACACAATCACTAAAAGTTGCAACTGACTTGATGGCACTAAACAATAACAACACACCCTCATGCAAATTGTCATTGTCATTGTTGTCAGATGCATTGAGTCAAATATGGCTCCTCACAACGCTGTAAGGAACAGGTCTGAATCCTGTCCTATCCTATGCCATTCTCACAATTTCTGACATATTTCAGACCACTGCTGAGAGTAAATGTGGAAGTCCATTTCATTGATGGTCTTCTTTTCTTTGACCATACCTCCACCTTTCCATGATATCCCTTTCCAATAGCTAGCTTCTCCTAGCAGCCTGCCCAAAGTGTGTGAGACGAAACTTTGACATTTTTGTCTCTAAGGAACATTGAAGCTATGCTTTCTCAAATATATAACTGTTGATTTTTTTGAGTCCATGGATAGTCAATACTCTTCCCCAACACACATCGTTGTTGTTGTTGTTGTTATGTGCCATCGAGTCATTTGCGATTCATAGGGATCCTACGTACAGCAGCCCTATACTCTGCTCTATCCTGTGCCGATCTCACTGCCTCTGACACACCCATCCCAGTCACTGAATCAATTCACCTCAAAGAGGGTCTTCCCCTTCTGCACCATCCCTCCAGCCTCCCAAGCATGATGTCGCTGTCCAAGGACCTCCCCATCCTTACAACTTGTCCAAAGTATGTCAGACAAAGCCTCAGAATCCTTCCCTCCAAGGAGCAGCCCGATTCAACCCTCTCCAGGATGAATCTGTTTGTTTTCTTGGCAATCCTGGGTACATTCAATAACTCTTCTCCAGTACCACAGCTCAAAGGCGTCAATTCTCCTTCTGTCCTCCTTTGTCATTGTCCAGGTCTTTGATGCATAACAAGTGATTGCAAAGACCATAGCCTGCATCAGACACACCTTAGTCTCCAAAGTGACACCATTGTTCTTCACTACCCTGGAGAGGTCCCTAACAGCAGACTTTCCCATCGCAATGCGTTTTTTGATTTCCTGGCTACTGGTGCCAAGAGTGTTGACCGTGGAACCAAGCAGACTGAAGTTGTTAACAATCTCAATCTCTTCGCCATCCATCCTGATGCTGCCAATTGGTCCAGTGGTGAGAATCTTTGTCTTCTTGACATTGAGCTTCAATCTAGACTGAAGGCTGCAGTCATTGACCCTCTGCAGCAAGCATTTCAGGTCCTCCTCAGTTTGGGCAAGCAGGGTTGTGTCATCTGCACAACGCAGATTGTTAATAGATCTTCCACCAATCCTGACGCCAACACACATTAGGAAATAAAAATTAATAAATATGCAAAAAATTAATATGGGACACAAGGTCAATGCAGACTCAGAAGAGTTACATTAATGAAGAATAGAGCAAAAATATTTGTTAAGTGCTATCTTTCAATTCTGCTTATAGTGACCCTACACATAAAAAAAAAAACCATGAAATGAAACACAGTCTAGTCCTGTTATCCTTTCAACCATTACTATGCTTAAACCAATTGCTGTATCCATTGCGTAAAATAATCTCACTGAGAGTCTCCCTTTTTTTTTCATTGACCTTCTACTTTATCAAGCATGTTGACCCTCCAAGGACTCGATTCTCTTGAAAACAATTCCAAAATTTGCCGGACAAAAATCTCACTGTTCTTGTTTTTAGAGTAATTACAACTTCACATTTCTGGATTGGATTAACTTTAGAAAGTGAGGAAATCATAGAAATATGGCTGGAAATGTTGTATTTGAATATTTTCCCACGTATTTTTTCCTTATTTTTCATAGTTTAGAGATTTTCTTGTCAAAACTCTTATTGTCCTCCTCTTTTAAATTGTGAACACTTCAAGGGAAAAAAAATAGGACACCTTAAAGAATAATTTTTCAGATGTTTCTGTGCCAGAACGGGAAAGTCTTTGTGAAGAGTGATTATTTTCTAGGTAGAAGGGATGGCTGGAGAAGCTCTAAGGTAATAAAATACATGATTGGGGTCAGTGTTCTGGGAACAAATAGAAATTGAGCTTAGCTTAATAAACAGACACATCAGGTTCACTTTATTCCAAAAATGTATATGGTATCAACATATTCTGTAGTTTTAAAGTCCTGGTTAAGTATATTGATTTTCTTTTCCTTACAGCTCGTATTATCAGAATTCTCACATAGCCTTGTCTTCAACATGTACACTAGCTGAAACAGCTAATCCTAGTTAATCAGGAGAAAAGGAGCAATATAGGAAGTACCTAGGAAGCATAAGTTTGTACTTTTAGCATTAATGGGAAGTATCCTTTAAATTATTCTGTTAAATAATTTCAGTTATGTTCTTTAAATCTCTCCTAATTGTTTAATTCTATGTATACTGTTTCATCATTTCACATTTCCTTGAAGATCCTTGAAGGCAGGAAATCAGTTTTCTATTAGGTTCCCTGGAGCACCAGGAATAGTACGTTGCCTCTAGCAGGTACTCAAAACATGTCTAAAGTTTTTAAATCAGAATCTGTGCCTTGAACTTAAACTGAAGTTTCTATTTCATTATTTTTAGTAATACAGTAATTGGTGCTCCTTTCTAGCAAACATTTTCTCTTTATTTCTCTTGGTTCTTTCCCCTTCAGAGATTTTATTTTGTTAATAGATGTATATTTTAAAGTATTTCCAGTCACACTTCACTCCCTAAAACCCAGATTTGGAATTTATTCAATGACAGTGGATTTCAAATCAAACTCACTGTTAGTGAGTTTGTCACATTCATAGCTGACCGTTCAGTTGGCTATAAATCACATGAGGGGAGAGGGCTATTTTTCTCCGTTATAGCTACTGGGAGATTTGAACTGTCAGAGAGACCAGCCTTAAGGTGAGCAGCATAATTCACTACAGAACACGCAACCAGAGCTAGAGCTCCCTTCCTCGCATACCAGTGGGTTTAACCCCAAGATATTATTTTTTTTAAACTATAAGAACATTGGTGACAACAGCTGCTCTCTTCCTGTCATCCTTACAGTTATAGTCCCATCTCAGATTTATTTACTTATTGTTTCCTTCAGGTGTTTTATATTGGACGACATCTATACTGCTTGATACTTCATACTAGAACATCAGCTGTCCCATCACTGCTCTCATATTTGAAATTGATTGCATTGTAGCACTTTTAACTAAGTGGATTTGTCAAATTACCAGAGTATTGTGGGAATTACATAAACAGGTTGAGCAAATATACATTTCTGTAAATAGGTGATGGAGTAACTGAAGCATTCTACCATACGCATTATAAAATCAAACTAACTTAAACATATGTCATATCATTTAACAAATCTGAAACATCCTCTGCTGTGATGACACCAGGGGACACTGAGATATCAAATTATTATTCTGATAATAAAATAATCATCTTCAATTGTCTCAAAGGAAAGAGATATATTCTCATTTTAAATCATTGAAGAAGATATCTACACTTCCATAGCCCCATCCTTCAGGTGAAAAAAGAGAGGGATATTTTAAAATAAAATTATCATCAGTGGGCAATCTCCTCCTGTGCATTTAACTGCCTCTTAAAACCCACCAGAGAGTCAGGTATGGGTCGGTTCCAACTTGACAGCACACAACAATAACAACACAAATGAGATTATCTGTAAAACCATCAAATTGAATTGTAGAACACTAGATCATTTTACTGTGTCTCATTTTATTTAAACAGGCTTCCGTTGAATTTTTGTATTACTTAGTTACAATCTGTTAATCAAAGTTGGACTGAATATTTGACAATAATGTCTATTTAGCTTAGCTACTTAACCAAGAAACAAGAAGTCTGTGTCAGGTCTGAAATGAAATTTTTATTTTCATGGAAGATGGTGAAATGCTTGAATAAGTTCAAATGTGATTACTTTTATATGACATTTAATAGTTGAGTAAGAATGTGTCATATTGGTGGTTTCCTTTTACAAAATAAATGCATGACCAAAAGCCACATCCAACTTGATCAATTAAGAAGATCAGTAGAGGAAAGTTAGCCTAAGTATTTGAAATATTCTATGGAAGTTTAGAGCTGATGTAGTTAAAACATCCAGAACTAGTACAAGATTTAACATGCTGGCCATTTTGCTCCTCTGACCCAATGGGATGGAAATCTCAGCCAAGAATGATTCAGGGTAAACATGTTCATGGATTTCACCTGTCAAAGAAAGCGATAAGAATAAACACTTGTCTCTGCACTTAGTCATGAAGCAAGTTGAAGGAACTGAATTGATGACATTAAGGACTCTGGAAGTACAAATAAGTACTCTGAAGCCAGATCTGAGTATTTTGCAATTGAAATGTTGCTATGGACACAGCCTAACTGTGAGCAAAGATGACAGGGGAAACCACAGAGTTAATCTTCTAGGAACCCAGTAACAATAATATTAAACAGTACTCTATTAGCTTAAGTATGTCAATTAGCATTTGGGAGTTCTAAAAAAAGAATATATTTATATGTCTATGCATGAGGTGCATCTCATCAGTGAGCTGGACTGGTTCTTGATGCTAATGCGCATGCTGATATTTGGCGTCACTGAACTCTGTAATCAGGAGTGTTTCTGGAATCATAGAATGTTAAACACTCTATTTATGCTGCCTTCTCGCACAATGGAGGGAAACAACACTAAATTCTCTGTTCATGTTGAGAGATTTTGCTTCAGCCGTTAGATCACTCAGGCTGCTGTCTGTATTTTTATCTTTCAAGTTGTGATTTGTATTCTCCTCACCTCCACAAGGACTCTCATGAGCCTGTACACTCTGCAGCTGCCAGCTCAGATGTGCTCTGTTTCTAGTGACACTCTGAAAACACAAATGATTAGTTTGCCCATTAATTTTTCATAAGATCTTTTCCGAGATTTTCTTTTTTTTCTCCTCGTTATATACTTTGAGATTTGACTAGTCAAATCACAAGTTTAGTATTTTAAGTAAACCATTCAGGAAACGAGACTCATCAATCGTATGAGTGAGTTTTAAATATGTAGTGATCTAACTCAGTCAAAATTTAAACACACTCCTATGATTTTTATACAATACTCTAGATTTTTAGAGTATTTTTACT
Source organism: Elephantulus edwardii (assembly GCF_000299155.1). Lineage (NCBI taxonomy): Eukaryota > Metazoa > Chordata > Mammalia > Macroscelidea > Macroscelididae > Elephantulus > Elephantulus edwardii. The sequence goes on from NW_006399904.1 coordinate 2,648,060, forward strand.
TAGATGATCTCATGCTAGCTTAGAGCCAATGATGTTGTATGCATAGCGGGAAACAATATTGTATTCCCTGTCCATATTCCGGAATTATTAAAATGGAAAATTCAATAAAATAGAATATTATTTTTTTGACTCATGTATAAATTCTTTGAAACTTTTCTTTCCCCGTATATCCACTGCCTAAGTTCATTCCTTGGAAAAAGACATGATGTAGGAAGGGTGGAGGCTCAGTGAAAGAGAGGAAGACCCTCAGCCAGGAGGATTGACACGGTGACTGCTGAAGTGGGCTCTTGTGTGTCAGGAAGTGTGAAGATAGCACAGGATAGAGCAGGGTTCAGATATTTTGTTCATAGATTTGCTGTGAGTCGTACTCAACTTGACGGCACCTAACAAAAACAACAAGTTTATACAAATGAGATTTTATTTTTTTTACTTTCATGGATTAAAAAGAACATTTAATAATATTTGCCCTATAACTATTTTAAATGAAAACTCTTTGATCTGTAAGTTCCCAATGCAATCTTACATCAGAGTTTCAGTTTTTCAATACTGTTGCTTTTTCCTAAAATCCCATTTAATACATGTTAAATCTTTCTTCTATAAATATAGGTACACTGGTAAGCCATCTAATTAGCTGATGCTGACTATAACTCAGATCTATATAACTAGTGGTTTCTTTTTTTTTGTTCTCATGAGAATTGTTTTTGTGTTTTGTTATTACTTACGTATGTTGTTGTTGTTGTTATGTGCCATCAGTCGCTTGTGACTCATAGCGACCCTATGTACAAGAACCCTAAACGCTGCTCTACCTGTGCCAACCTCACCACCTTTGACATGCTCATTCCAGCCCAATCACAGAATTGATCCATCTCTTAGAGGGCCTTCCTCTCCTGTGCCATCCTTCCACTCTCCCAAACATGATGTCCCTCTCCAAGGGTCAGTCCCTCCTTGCAACATGCCCAAAGTATGTCAGGCGAAGCTTTAGAATCCTTGACTCCAAAGAGCATTCTGGTTCACCCTCTCCAGGACAAACCTGTTTGTTCTCCTAGCAGTCCATGGTATTTTCAACATTCTTCTCCAGCACCACAGCTCAAAGGCATCAATTCTCTTTCTATCATCCCAGGTCACCATCCAAATCTCCGATGCATAGCACATAATTGCTAAGACTATAGCCTGGATCAAGTACATCTTAGTCTCCAGCCTGATGTCATTGCTCTTCAGTACTCTTGAGAGGTACCTAACAGCTGACTTTTCCAATGTGATTCATCTCTTGATTTCCTGGCTGCTGGTACAAGATTGTTGACTATGGAGCCAAGTAAATTAAAACTGCTGGTTCTTAAAATAGGAAGGCATTGCACACCCATGTTTATTGCAGTTTTGTTCACAATAGCAAGGAGTTGGAAACAACCTAAGTGCCCATCAACAAACGAATGGATAGAGAAGCTGTGGTATATTCACACAATGGAATACT
>NW_006399904.1:2654527-2707455 GCF_000299155.1 Elephantulus edwardii
ATAACAACAACAACAAATGATTCAATATTCCAGTTAAAATTTCACTTTTCCCTCACAATTTATGGGCTCAGGCATATATAAGTACTAAAAACAATTCAGTGAAAGAAATGTTTAAATTGCTTTTATTATAGGAATATGTTTAAGAATATTGACAAGTTAGTAATTCATCAATAAAATAATATTGAGCATTATTTGCAATGAAATCATCATCATATTCCAAAATTAAATGCAAAAATATCATCATATGCCATATTATTCTAGAATAGACTCATTAGCCATTAAAATGATATTCTGATTTAACAGTCCAAATTTTTGTCCAATCTATCAATGATCTAGTTTCTGTTCCCTAAAAATTTATGTTTGATTTATTTGTTATGTTAAAATGATGTATAGATTTCTACCAAAATTTATTTCATAGACCTAATTTAAAAACAAATTTCATAAATTTTAAAATCATTGTATATAGTTAAAAGAAATAAAGATAGTAAAGATAGACATTCTACCAATATATTTCATTGTTACAAAGGAAAATTTATACAAAACTTGCCAGTCGTGTGAACTAGACTTATTATAGCAATCTGATATAATAGCCAAAATCAGAATTTTAGAAATGGAGAATAATTAATTCATTGAATAATCTCCTTTTTTCAAAAGAATATTTTAAAATTCCAATGAATGAAATGCATGCTTTCTGTTGGTTTATAAAATAATATGGCATAGGGTCAATAAGTGATTCTCTACAAACATGATATTGTGGCACTTAAATTTTTTCAATTTGTATAATAACGTATCTCAGCTTTTTCATACAATTTTCATATATATTTTATACATGCATCAACATAGTATATTCTGTTAGTTGTTGTGTTAGTGTATCCAGAAGAAAAAAAAATCTATTTAGCTCCTGTATCTATGGCAATTATTCAGTTTTAAGTTATAACTGTGTTTATGTATAAGTGAATCTGTAGTACACATCATCTATTTCTTTCCTTTTAATTATTAATATTGACATAGAGTAACAGCTATGTGAGAGAGAGAGGGGTGGTTGTTATTTCATTTTTCTGTCCCACACATACAATTAGCTATTTAGAATGTGTGTGGACATCATTGAGAAAATAGTGTACTTTATGCTTTCTGTAGTGTGATCCAGATGAGGAGTTTTTCTTTAAAAAGTAAGTAAAAATATTCATCCCCCCTAAAAAATTAATTACAAAAGAATGCTAATAAGTGACAGTAGAATGACTTCTACACTACAAAGTGGCCTAGACTTTCTTTCTGTACAAAACACTGCTGTGATAGCTTCTACCACCAGTTGGGATGATGGGCAATGCCATTTACCATTGAAAGTCTGCATATCTCATGTGACTTATAAAAAGGGTTCCTATGAATAAAAACCCTGTGGTTTCCCAGCAGTATTTAATAGTACTGATTCAGGACATGTCCAGGAGATGATTGATTTAAAGGCCATGTTTGGCACTAATTTCCTGACATACAAACTTTAATGGAAAAGAAGAGAAATGTGACCAAGTAGTTGAAAGTATTCTCTGATCATTTACTTTTTCAAATTCATGTACATTTTTATTTTTTCCAAGATGCACCGTTAATATATAATTTCCATTTACCATTTCTTTTTTTATTTCAAAAGTAAAAAAATATTCTGAGCTTTATGATAATTTTTATAATGATTTAAGTAAAACTGTATAAAGCAAATTGGTACTTCATTCCACCATTCTATATATTTTGTTACACGACTTTTACTGCAAGCCCCTCATTGTAACAACACTGTTCTTACATTTTATGGTTATTGTTTCCATTCATCTTCTAGTCTCTTCCTTCTTGATAACTAAGATATATCTCTGCATAAATGCAACCAATTTGACTTTTTATGGTTGATTGATCTAAGAACTGAGCACCTTTCTGCTATTACTCTTTACCTTGTAATGTAAATCTGTTGTTTGCTAGGATATTCTAGTTGCACAGTCATAAAGGAGTTCTGTTGCCATTGGAAAATCTGCTAGAGGGAGAGCCATCAATCAGTCCATTTTAATGATATCAATGAATTTGTGATAAATTTTGTTTATTGTTTGACTAAAAGTTGTACAACAGAGATAAGTTATAGAATACTCTGCTGTGATCTCTTTTGAAGTAGTCAACAGTTGTAGACAGTCATTGACTACTTCTTCCTCTCTCAGGGTCATTGGAAGTTGAGATTTGAAAGATCTATTACTACTATCAAGTCATTCTTTCCATCTGTTTGTGATTTTCGTCACCTTCTTTGCTCTGGAGAGGAAGAGACTCATAGTTGAACTTTAGTTGATTGCTCAGAACATTTTAAATCTCACGTTACGATTCACAAAAGTAGGATGTGGACTATGACCTCTGTACACCAATTAATCTTGATCTTCCCTAAGACTGTGGTCTTGAGGCTTCATGAAGAGCAGTTCACGTAAAAGTGTATTTTAATTGGTTGTAATGTGAATGACAATAACTTCTCCATGAAAGTAATTTTTCAACATTGTTTCTGTAATCACTAAAATTTTAAAAATATAAGCATAAAGAGGGAAGTTTATATGGACTGATAGACAGTTACATTTTATATAATAGAGATTTATGTGTGTACATGTGAATGTGTTTACTAAACTTGTTAGTTGGATTCTGTTTGATTCTGATTCAAGGAGACCCAACATGTTCAGAATGTAACTGTTTTACAGGATTTTCAAGGCTGTGATCATCCAGGAGCAGAACTTCAGACTTGTTCTCCAAGGTATCTCTGGATGGGTTCAAATCATCTACTGTTCAACCAGTAGTCAGATGCTCAAGTGTGTACATCACCTAGAGAACCCTAGAGTTGACGTTAATAAGATTCTAATTAAAGTTGCCTAATGGAGAGCTCTCAAGTTGTTTTCCTGTCAAACATTCTTCTAAGTGGTATAGCACTGGTCTGTGTGTTGCTGTACAGAGGTAACTCGTGGCTGCTGTGATGCTGAAGACTGTGACAGTGATGTGCCAATTGTGGTAATGGGTATCCATGGTGGACAATATTGGCTGGAGTTTCCCGACTAAATCAAGCTTGGAAGCAGGAGTGGCATCCACTTCCGAAATGGCTTGCCTCCCGAAACTCTATGTACAAGCAGTGCTCAGGCTGTTCGAGTCGTCTATGACTCAACAGCACCAAACAACAACAACAACAATGGAGAGCTCTGGTGACCTAGTAGTAAGAATCTGCACTGCAATCCCAAGAGCACAGGGTTCTAATTTCCTACCAGCTAGGTAGTAGAAACATGGGCAATCTCCTTTACTGCGATTAAACTACCTCTGAAAAATCACTCGAGGGCCAGCTCTGGGTTGGTTCTGACTCCACGGCACATAACAACAACGAAAAGGGAAAAAACTCTCATTAAGTACAGAATAGAAAACTCGAAAGAAGATAAGTAATCTAAGATTTTATATAAGAAATGAGACTTTGTTGTTGTTGTCGTTAATATACTAGCTTAATGAATTATTTAAGATCTAAAAAATAGTTTAAATCTTTGCATCTTCTTAAACTATTTTCACTTACCAGATTATTTTTTGGTTGTTGTTTTTAATGTAAAAATCAAAATAAACAAACAAAAACCTTCCAAGTAGACTTGGGTTTCCTATAGACAGATCATATCTCGTTTATTTTGGTTGCCCTGCAGTACTGGCACAGTAATGTGCAACATACAGGGGTAAATGCATAATAAATCTTGTTGAAGGAAAAAATAGTAAGAATTGTAACTCCGGAGGAAAAATTTCCACATTGTTTTAGATGGTGCAGGTTTGAATTAAAGGGAAAATTACCTTGAGGAAAACTCAAAAGTAATTTACTTCCACATTTTCCCATTTACCTTCTCAGAACATCAAACTTTTTTATTAACTTGACATAAATCCCAGGTTAAATTTTATTTCAAAGCTTGATTACCCTTAAGAATTATTAATACCATTCTTATATGTTAGTAAGAATTTTGGTCAACTTTCTCTTTACCATAGAAACTGGAATGGAAAAATTATATTTTAATTTCTGTCTCTATAATAATGTTAAACTACACTTATAGTTAATTTGTTTTCTATTTTTAATTTGAATGTAAATAGTACTATAACCATTATAACACAATTTTACATTTAGTATAAATTCTGTTTATTTAATAAAACAAATCTCTCCAAATATAAAGAAAGTCACTCCAAATATCCTATAAAGACAAGTTCTGAATAAATTTAGTAAAATAGAGAATGATAATTGATGTGTGGTTTTCTTCCACTCACAAATAATAGAGAAAGCTTGTAAAGATCTCAGTATCTTATTCATATTACAGGGAACCTACAAAACATACTCAGTTGGAACAAGCATTCAACTGCACTCAAATCAATTTATTGGTTTTGAATTAAAACCAACACATAGCTGACCCTCCAGCAGGTTGTTGTTATTGTTGTCAAAAACTGTCCAGTTGGAAGCTACTCGTATCTGAATTTCCAATGGGTTTTCAGAGGATAGTAAAGTAGATCAGAGAAAAATGCTCAGTTTCCTCCTGTGAAGCATCTGATGGATTTGAACTGCACACCTTTACATTAGTAAAGAAATTCCTTACTACTAAGCAGATTTTTAGAGGCTATAACTTGCCCAGAAGATTATTACTCACCTTCTCCCTCAGTGTAGCTGATAGATTTGAACTGCCTGCCAAGGGGTTGACGGCCCAACTTCTTACCTACCAGACCATCAGAGTACTAATCCAAGTGACTACACATTTGAATTGTAACTCCGGTCACCTCTAAACCCAGTTCCATTATCAAATAATTGAAATTTTATTGTGAACCATCCACGGGAATAACAATTAGAGATCAGTCCATTTAAACCTGAAATGAAATTTTCAAGGGGATAATAAATGCCATTCTTTGGGACAAAGAAGAGCTACAGTTCCACAGGGTCCACTACTCCCTGAACATCTCACGTATTATCTCATGTCTGCCAAGAATTACACTCTCTTGATTGATAATAACTCCTTACATCATTCTCTGTTTATTTTCCGCCCTTCCCTTTTCCTCTCTGCCTATTTTGGTCTGTACATATGTACCTCAAAATCTTATTTATAAAAATATTAATAATTTATACATTTAGTCAATTCATATGCCTTTTATCCATTCTTTTGGATATTACCAACCAATATAGATGCTATCTCAAGAAGCTCATGAATATGTAAAGTAATTTTAGATATTTTTATGTCTTACAAGTACAGCATGGAGCACATACATTTGAATTTGGCAAAGTATATAAAATATCAATTCTCCTAGGGTAGAATAAATAGATTTAGGCATATTTGTGCAGAAACAATCTGAATGAAATGTGACATCCGCATCATACACTCCCTTCGCAGTTGTATTGAAATTACTCTTACCCAGCTGGGCTCTAATTATCACTAATTGAGCACTCTGATATTGGTATAAAAGATGTGTTCCAAGTGTGTTACATGAGTGCACTGCAGTGCTAATGTTTTTAAGGCCAAGCAGTTTTTAAAATTTTTTTTTTCTGGAAGTGCTCATTATTTACTGAGGTCTGGTCTCCTCTTGATGCCTTCCCACTGCTCCCATTAGCTTTAATGAGAGGAACACAATGCAGGATCAGTAAGCAGACGGAGAATTAATGTCATAATATGCCTTTGATTGGTAGCCACAGGTTTCACTGTTTTAAAACCAACACTTAGAAGCTGGCATTTTATGGCAATTAGAAGATGACAAGGAGGGGAGAGAATAAAAGTTTGTAACACCTGAGCCAAGAGAAGTCCCCTCCAGATGTACACAGCAGTGCCTGAGCGTCAGCCAGTGATATTACATAGCTTCACTTTATACAGTTCAGTGAGATTCCTTGGTCCCTCGTCAAATTTTGCACCAGTCAGATAAAAGTGCACAAAGCTACACGGACAACAAAACCTCACATATTTCCACTACATATAAGTTTGACAATTTAGGGCATATTCTTTCCTGAGGTTGGATTGAAATGTATTAACATTGCTTCAGTATGTTGTTTTACAGCTGCTAGCTAGCATGTATTATTTTATTTGGATTGCCATGAAGAGATGTGATGGAATGAATGATGAAAAAAAAGTAAGAAGGAATTAGAAAAACTGAAGGGGCTAAATGAAGAGGAACCATGAGAAGTGGTTGATAAGTTTGCATTTAGCACACAGGATATGATGAAGAAAAATATGTACATTTTAGGGGATGTTAATATTGCAGGCAACCACAGACAAACCTAATAAATATGAAGATAGCCCGGATCCACTTCCTAAACAACATGCCTCTGGAAACCTTATGATCTTTGATAAATGGTGATAGTTGCAGAGGGGCTTCAAGCCTTTTATTCATAGGGTTGCTATGAGTTGTGCTCCAGTGCTCCATTTGAAGGCAATCAACAATTACAACAACGTGAATTCTAAGGAGCTCTACTGGCCTAAGGACAAGAAGCTGTGCTGCAATCCCAAATACACCGGGCTCCAATCCACCAGGCTCTGTGGGAGAAAGATGGGCAGTATCCTCCTGTGAGATTAACTGCTTCTGAAAACACACTGGAGGGTCAGCTATGGATTGGTTCCAACTCAGTGATACATAACAACAACGTTGGCCACAATCTCAACCTATCAGAGTTAAAACATGCAAAACTATGGGGGTGGGGGGGAAAATAAACCAACCCATCTCTGACTGGTATTTTAAAAGGAATTTTGGTGGCAAGTAGTAAGAAGTTGTGCTGCCTCCCCAAAGACAAAGAGTTTTAATCCACTAGCTGCTTTGCGGAAGAAAAGGGGCAATCTCCTCCTATGCTGTTGACTGCCTCTGAAAGTCTGCTGTAGGCTCAGCTATGAGTAAGTTATTACTCAATAGTATATAACAACAAGGAAAAACAACTAGTGACACAGAGGAGAAATGCTGTGTTGCTAAGTGATGGGTCTCTGGTTCAAATCCATCAGCCATTCTGGAGAAGAAAGATAAAGAAGTCTGCTCTCACAAAAATTATTAGATCCTGGGAAAATCCTTTAGAGTAATTCTATTTATTCTGGTTTATAGGGTCTTAATGAGTTAAAATTGACTAAAACCAATAAAGTTCATTTTCTGAGGTTGTGTAGTGATAGGCAATCTCCTCCTGTGTGATTAACTGCCTCTGAAAACACACTAGAGAGTCAGTTATGGGTCAGTGTCAACTCTGCAGTAAACAAATAGAATGTTTTAAAAAATACTTTTAATCTTTGATTTAACTGTACCTTTACATAGAACAGATGAGCTATGTATACTACTAACAAATGTAGGTGTATATGGCAAATGAATCATTAAGGGGGGGAGAGAACTTGCATTGTACCTGGACACATTTATATGCTACTTTTGTTATATTAATATATATCAGGAAAAGATCACAGAATATTTCTGAATTTCTGATTTAACATGGAATTTTTTATAATGATATAATCCTAAAACAGGTTATCCTATCCCCAGGTAAAGATAATCTACACATCTTATGTATTTGTTATAGCATATTTGTTCTAAGTTCATGAGAAGTAGGTTTACCATTAAAATGTTTGGCTTCTGTATTTGTGTTTTCATTGAACTCTGTGATTGAAATAAGTTTCCCTATCGGTTAATTTCTTTTCTTAAATACTCCCAATGATTCCTTGTTTCTGTCTGATTATACAAATATTACACAAACTTTTCTTTAAAAAAAAACCCACTGATATTTCTAATTCTCCTTATGAAAATTGGGAAAATTCTGTTTTATCTCTAAATTTTTCCCAAAAAGGACAGTAAGTTTCTACCTCCTGTTTTACTCTGCAGGCAAGCTTTTCAGACTAAGGGTACATGCACTTTGACTGTGCTGCCTTCATTGCTGACTCACCCCATGCTGAGCTGACCAGTAGTTAACTTCTCTGAAAATCCTTTCAAGCTATGGGGAGATTTCATTTTTCATGCTGAAACTCCACAACTACTCTAGCATAGACTTGTAATTTCCAGTGGGGCTAAGATAAAAGATAGAATAACTCAATTCATCTTGGTCCACAACATGACTCACAATCAGGATCTGCTTTAATTACAGTCATGTTCAAATAGGGACTTTTCTATAGTCAAAATTGCCTGTATTGGGGGTTTATTCTAATTGCTTATTTTATAAATGTTGTTTTTTGTTTATCATCGAGTTGGAAACAACCTATAGCTGAACCTCAGACAGGTTTTCAGAACCAGGAAATTGCACTGAAGGCAACTTCCTATCTTTCTCCCATGGAACAGCTGGTGGATTCAAACTCATAGTGTTGGTACCACAATTCCTTACCTTTAAGCCATCAGCTACTTGGTCAACTTATAGGAAGAGATTCATATTTGTTCACATTCCCAAGAAAGGTGATCTAACAGAATGTGAACATTATCAATCAAAATCACTAATATCACATATAAGCAAAATATTGCTGAAAATCATCCTAAACCAGCTAGAACAGTACATTACAAAAAGAACTTCTAAAAGATCAAGCTGGATTTGGAAGAAGCAATGGCAGCAGGAATATCATTGTTGATGTCAAGTGGATTCTAGCAGAAAGCAAAGAAACAAAAAAGAATGTCTATTTGTGTTTTATTGACTATGCAAAGGTATTTATGTGGAACTATGGCTAAGATAAGAATGGTAAACTAGAACATTTAATTATGCTCATACAAAACCTATACCTAGACCAAGAAGCTGCTATCCAGAGTAAGGGAATACTGTTGTTGTTGTTGTTGTTGTTATGTGCCATCGAGTCGCCTGCGACTCATAGCGACCCTATGTACAACAGCCCTAAACTCCGCTCTGTCCTGTGCCAATCGCACTGTCTCTGACACTCTCATCCCAATTAACCCAGTCACTGAATCAATCCACCTCAAAGAGGGCCTTCCTCTCCTGCGCCGTCCCTCCACCCTCCCAAGCATGATGTCCCTCTCTAAGGACCGGTCTCTCCTCACTACATGTTCAAAGTAAGTTAGACGGAGCCTCAGAATCCTTGCCTCCAAGGAGCCACCCGGTTTAACCCTCTCCATGGTGTAAAATCAAGAAAGATGTGTGTCAGGGTTTAATCCTTTCTCAGCACCTATTCAATGTGTATGTTGAGTAAAATTAAAGAAGAATCTGTGTTTTATGAAAAAGGACGTGGCATCAGGATCTCAGGAAGCCTAGTATACTACCTACATTACATAGATGACACAACCTTGCTTGCTGAGGGTGAGGAGGACTTGAAAATCTTGCTGCAGAATATCAAAGACCACAGCATTCTGTGTAGGTTAAATCTTAATATCATGAAGGCAAAAATCCTTACCACAGGACTGATAAGCAACAACTTGATAGATATGGAAAAGATCGAAAATGTCAATGACTTCATCTTACTTGGATCCACAGTCAACACACCAAGTATCAGCAGTCAGGAGATATATAGGCATATGGCATTGGGAGTCTGCTCTCAGGGATTACTCTAGATTAATGGGAGAAATGAAGTCAGTATGTAGACTAAGGCCTGCCTGATTCAGACCATGAATTTTTCTATCATTTGACTTATAGTAATGACAGAAGAAGAACTGATGCCTTTGAGCACTAGTGTTGGAGACAGATACTGAATATCCATGGATTGGTAAAAGTTCAGACTACATGCTCCTTGGAGGCAGAGATGACAAAAATTTCTCTCACATACTTAGGGCATGTTGCTAAAAGAGGTTATTCCTTGGAGAGGGACATCAAGCTTGAAAAAATGGAAGTGTTGACAAAAGAGAGGAAGACCCTCCATGAGATGGATTGACACGGTGACTGTAGCAATAGGCTCAAATATCTCAGAGATGTTCGTGCCGAATAGGGCTCAGATCTGTTCTTCATAGGACTCCTCCAAGTTTATTTGAATTGACAGCACTTAGCAACTATAACATGCATATATAATAAGTGATTAGAATCTTTCTTGAAGGAAAGTGTAGCCAGGGTGCTCCTTTGAGGCAAGGATGCAGAAACTTTATCACATATCTTGTTGTTGTTGTTATGTGCTGTCAAATCACTTGTGACTCATAGCGACCCTATGTACAACAGCCCCAAACTCTGTTCTGTCCTGTGCCAATTGCACTGTCTCTGACACTCCCATCCCAATTATCCCAGTCACTGTAGGCATATTATCTAGAGGGGACTAGTCCTAGAAAAAAAGACATCATTCTGAGAGCGATCAAGTATCAGAGAAAGAAAAACGACCTGACGGCACATAACAACAACAAACATATCCTGATATAGCATTTGGTCTACAATTATTAAATTTGATAGTTGGCTTCCCTCAAAAAAAAAAGTATCAGAGAAAGAGAGGGAGATCCTCAATAAGGAGTATAGGCACAGTGACTCTATCAGTGAACCCGAGCATGCCTGTGAGTCCAAGGATAGTGCACAATTAGGGTAGACTGGCAATATTCAGATCTGTTCATAGGGTCAGTGTGAACCATAGTCCGCTCCGCAGCACATAACAACAACTGAGTTTTGGTGGCTTAATGGAAAGAAGCTGTGCTGCAATCCCCTAGGTTCAGGGTTCAAATCCACCAGCTGCTCCCTGGGAGAAAGATGGGCAATCAGTCACCTCCAGTGCAGTTAACTCCCTCTGAAAACCTGCCAGAGAAACAGCGAGTCAGCTAGAGGTAGGCTCTGCTCTATCATACAGAAAACAGCAATACACACACATACACAGTGAGAGAGACATGGTAGCTTAATGTAAGGAGTTGCACTGCTAAACCAAAAGCAGCAAGTCAAAATTTACCAACACCTCCATGGGAACCAAAAGCAGTATGTAAAAATTTACCAACACCTCCATGGGAGAAAGATGGACTCTCCACTTTTGTGCAAATGCAATTTCCAAACACCTACCAGAGGGTCATCTACGAGTTGAGTCATTTCTGACTCTATTGAACATAATAATTACTATTCATTTATTTAAATGCTAAGTAATCCACAGACAGAATAGTGTTGGTGTATTAATGAGTACATATAATTTTTGTGTGTGTTTGGAGACTAAGGTGCGTCTGGTACAGGCCATGGTCTTTGCAATCACTTGCTATACATCAGAGAACTGGACAATGACCAGGCAGGACAAAAGGAGAATTGATGCTTTTCAGTTTTGGTGTTGGAGAAGTGTTGAGGGTACCGTGGACTGCTAAGAAAACAAACAGATTCATCCTGGAGAGGGTTAAACTGGGCTGCTCCCAGGAGGCAAGGATTCTGATGCTTCGTCTGCCATAATTTGGTCATGTTGTAAGGAGAGACCAGTCCTTGGAGAAGGATATCATGCTTGGGAGGGTGGAGGGCAGGTGCAGGAGGGGAAGGCCCTCTAGGAGGTAGATTGATTCAGTAACTGGGACAATCGGGATGAGTGTGTCGGAGACAATGAGATTGGCACAGTACAGAGCAGAGTTTAGAGCTGTTGTACATAGGGCCACTATGAGTCGCAAGCGACTAGACAGCACAAAATAACAACAACATAGAATTTAGAATCTTTGGGGTGTTTTTATCCCTGTTCTTTTGAAACTACTTTTCACAAAATAAAACTAATGTTTAAAATTTCATAAATTGGGTCTTTTGTCAGATTGATTTTAAACATCTTTCTTATATTTTTAGCTCTTTGATTTTAGTAGTATTCAAGTTACAATTCATAGTAGCTTCTTTTCAGTCTCATATTCCAAAAGTGTGTCATGGAAAAACTGAAGAACTTTTCCATGTTATGAAGAGAGATTTGTTCTTCACTGGCCCACAGGGTGATGGTTACTGCCTACAATGAATGTCTGTTTTGTCTGTGGAGCTTCCTTTAGTATCAAACTAACTAGACTGACCTACAGTCTTTTATAAAATTATAAACCCATGATTTAAAATATTACCTGTGCTTATGAGCTGTTTATTGTTGTTATTATATAACATCGAGTTGGAACCGACCCATAGCTGACAGAAGCAGTTAATCACACAGGAGGAGATTGCCCATCCTTCTTCTATGAAGCAGCTGCTGGATTTGAACCTTGTGTCTTTGGGATTACAGTGCAGTTTCTTACCGCTAGGTCACCAGAACTCTCTTATAAGTTGTCTATTACTGATAAATACACATAATCTTTCTGTACCCTAGGTTGTCCATCTATAAAATTGCAATGATGATTGTACATATTTTAAATGTTGTTGCAAAAATTAAAATGGGCTGCACATTTAAAGAGAGCTCTGGTAGCCTGCTTCTGCTTCAATGTTAGCCATTACATGCTATGATACACAAAGTAAAAAGACTTTGTATAATCAATAAAGCATAAATAGACATTCTTCTGGTATTCTATACTTAGAGCCAGAATTCATCTGACATCAGCAATGATATTCCTGGTGCCACAGCTTCTTCTAAATCCTTCTTGAACATCTTGCAGTTCCCTATGTATTAACTAGACAGTTTTGAATAATCTACAGTAGTATTTGGTTTGCATGTGATATTAATTATATTGCTTATTTCTATTTTCTATTGGATATTCTATATTCTATTTTCTTGGGAATGGGAGTAAATAATAGGGACTGATAGATAGCACCTATTGTTTTGGTTAGATGCTCTCTATCAGTTCAACTTACATATAACAACATAAAGAAACACTATACCATCATTCCAACTGTTTCCCTGTTATGTTTTGAACGTCATTCATACCTCAAGTCTCATATACCACAGCTACATTATACAATATTCTGCTCATATTTATAAGGGTTTTTTTTCTGGATATTTTTGCAAGAGAACTTTTCATCCTAGTATTTACTGGTTTTGAAACTCTGATAAAACTATCCTGGCAGAGATAACTTTGTTACTATTTTAAATACTGGTACATAGATTCCAACATCACAACAACAAGTAAGTTATAGCATGATAGATTTTCACATGTGTGATGGTATATAACATATGAGCTCTGATGCCTGAGTAGCAAAGAATGTAATACCAATCTAAAAATATACACCAGCTGCTCCATGGGAAAATGAGGGGCAGTCTCCTCCCTGGAGACTTACTGCCTCTAAAAACCCACTAGAGGGTCAGCTATAAGTTGATTCTGACTCAAGTTTACATAACAACATGTAATAAATAAAGACTAGGATATATTTTAATCCAATCAATGAGAAGTTCAATATTTTGATTTTTCAAGCAGGGAAATTGAAGAAAGGCTTAATTAGAACAAATCATAAAGATTTTAATTTTTCCAGAATTTAAAATGCAACCTTCTTTCATCTTTCAGCATCTGTATTATATCCACTTCCTAAACAACATGCCTCCGGAAAATCTATGAACTTTGTTAAATGTCAATAGTTGTAGACGGGCTTCAGGCCTTTTGTTCATAGGGTCAATATAAGTCGTGCTCTACTTGAAGGCAATTAACAACAACAATATATACATATATATATGTGTGTATGTGTATATGTATGTATATATGTGTGTACATATATATGTATATGTATGTATAGATGTGTGTGTATATATATGCTATTTATAGAACATACAAGGGGTTGGGAGAAGAGAGAAAGAAATTTTGATAATATTTAGAAAATACTGGGGGTTTCTTTCCCAAATTTTTGTTCTGCTTTAGTAATATTTGCGTAAAACATTTTAAATAATACATGCAAATTAGAACTCCATGAAGCTAGAGCAGAAATGAATCAGCAGATACATGAAAAATAAAACCTGATTTCACAGTATGGCTCTAACCAATTTATTACTGTCCTCATGTTCTTAATTTCAAAACATTGTCGTTTTTATGTTATTTATGTGTTACTTGCCTTGAAAAATTACACTAGCTTTGCACTTACTTGGGTTCACTCACTCCAGACTTCAAGATATGTGATGATCGATGGAAATGGATGCTACTGTGTCCCTTCTCTCAGTTTGTGGTAAATTAGAAGGTATCAAATAAGCACTAATGTGTTATAAATTAAGGTCTCATTTAATGCTTCAGGATATTCCTTCACAATGTATGATGCATATTTGCTGAGAATACATTATTTTCTTTTGCAGGCAAATTTGTTTCCTTTTATTAGGATGACACATCACAGTATTTTTGTTCTAATGAAAAATAGCTTGACAAATACTTGCACAGACTTTTGTCTACTCACATGTGCATGTACACACATGTATGTACGTACATTTTTAACAGAAGAACCACTCAAAAACACATTATAAATATGTGAAGGGTTAAATAGAAGAAACATAACCTTATTTGCCTAGTTGTCCTACTTTTCAATAATGATGACTGTCTCCTTTTATTGTGTGGCACTAACATCTAGCATTAAAATGTTTGGGGTTTTTAAAAATATATTTATAGAGATATATATAACAGTGGTGGCCTAGTGACATGTAGTTCAAATTCACCATCTGCTCTGTGGGAGAAAGATAGGCAGTCTCCTCCTGTGCGATAAATTGCCTTTGAAAACTCTCTAGAGGGTCACCTATGGGTCCATTCTGACACTATTGCACACAACAACAAACTATAATACTCAAATGTACAAAACATATCTATGAAACTCAAAGACTCAAAAACTATTGTGTTGCATACAGAGTGAAACCTAACACAAAGGAAACAAAAATTTAACTGGACAAATAATTAACATCATAATTGGAAGGAAGATTAATGTCAACAACTTCATTTTTCTTGTATCCATATTCAACACTCATGAAAGCAGCAGTCAAGAAATCAAATGGGGGAAAAGTCTATCAGGGAAATCTGCTGACAAAAACTTCTTTCAAGTGCTGGAGAGCAAGAACTTATCTTTGAGGATTAAGATGTGTCTGACCTAAGCCATGGTATTTTCAATTGCTTCATATGTTTGTGAAAGTTGGATTTAAAATAAGGAAAACAGATGAAAACTTGTTGCCTTTAAATAGTGGTATTGCTGAAGGGTATGGATTATTCTATGGGTTTCCAAAAGAACAAACAGATTTATATTAGAACAAGTTCAGCTTGAGGGCTCCTTAGAAGAAAGGATAAGGTCGGCTTATCTCACATACATAATGTTGACTTATCTCACATACTTTGAACATATTATCAGGAGGAGTTAGTTTCTGAAAACAGAGTTTTGTTTAGAAAAATAGAGAAGAAGACCTTGCTAAGAGGAATACAGTGACTGCAACAATGGTATCAATTCAGCACAGCAGAGACTGTGAAGATGGCACAGGACTGGGGAGAGATTGGTTCATTCTACAAAAGGTTCTTTTTTAGAGAAGATTCACGAGCACCTAACATTTACCTAGAATGTAGGTAAAGTAATATTAAAATTATTAAATATTCTTCTTGATGTTGAAATTTTTACCTTAGGTCTGTCTAACTATAAACAACAAGTATATGCTAATTCATCCTGCTTGCTTGTTTTGAACATTTCAAAGCATATTTAATAAATTAGATTTCTTTTCGGTAGTAACTGTATTCTACACACATTTCTATCTTTATGTTCTGATTTCAGATCAAACACAGTCTTTCTGACTCTTTTTTTTTCTATTTGAAAAAGCTGTGATTATTATACCCCCCCACACCTAAATCTTATCTTCAAAACAAGAATCACATATCTGGGTGCTGTACATTTAAAAGAGGATGCCTAACTCAGTGGAGACCTACTGACATTAACGATATCTAGAGGGTCTTCCCATTTTAAGCTATATGATCCTTGAGAATGGGATAGAGAAGGTGTAGTTTTAAGAAGGGTAAGCAAACATTAGAGAAAAGTTTGTTGTTTGTGCAGTAGAGTCAGAACCAGCTTCAGAGGCTGTAAGTGGCAGGAGGGGAGGTTGCCAATCTTTCTCACATGGAACAGTTGGTGGATTTGAACTGCATGTCTTTAGGTTGGCAATACAACTCCTTACCAATTAGCCACCAGAGCTCTATTAGTAAATTCTAAAAACACAGGAGATAATGAAAGGACTACATTATGTATAAAACCAAAGCCAATCTGAGGTGGTTCTGACCCACAGTAACCATCTATTGGCTTTCTAAGGCTGTGGATGTTAAAGGAGAAGTCCAACTTTCTCCTGAGGATTTTCTAGTGGATTGAATCTGCTGATCGGTTGTACAGAAAATGTTGTTTCTCTGGTTTCCCTTTCCTCTTATTGGAGTACCTTTAGCTTCAGCATTGCCACTGACCAGTTCTGAGACATTTAGAGAGACATCGCTGTCTGAGACCCTAGTACAGTAAGCACACTTAGAGTAAGCATTCAAATTCAGAGAGACTAGGAAGAGGGATTGCCAATCCACTTCTGAAATAGCCTGGCCCAGGACAGGGCAGGCTTCAGAGCTGTTGTACACAGGGTTTGCTATGGGCCACAGGTGACTCAATGGCACATAACAAAAACAAACAAAAAAACAACAAGCAAACATTTGTAATCATGACGTTCTAGCTAAAATTATTAACATTTTCTTTTTCTTTTTCTATGCTTCAAATACCCATCTGCATTGATGGAAAACCTCATAAGCAGTACCTTACATCACCTCTGCCTTGCATGTGGACTTCCGAGCTGTAAAACAACCCAGTGGTACATGGAATTTGGTCCAGGACTTAAGAACAATAACTGACGTATTTGAGCCTCTATATCTTGTGGTTCCTAACCTTTACACTATAATAGACAAAGTGCTAGTCAATAAGCCCTTTATTTTAAGAACTACCATCCCTCTGTAACTTGATTTGTGCCACTGTTAGAACCTCTACTTGGAATAATATTGCTTTTAATTTTTGACTCATGTACTTTTTTTAACTTGTTAGTTAAATTTGTGTCTTCTAGGCTACAACAGTTCCATGATACATCTTCAAGGATATGAGCATGTATGACTAAGCACAATTGATAACAGTGCATCTAAATTCCAAAATCAATCTCCACAATAGTCTACATGTTTCCTATTGCCAAAGGGGCCCTTTAGTACTAGTAGTAAGAGAAGATCTTCACCCTGAAACCCACAGCATCCCTTTTCAGCAGGAAGTAGCTAAGAGAATATGCCATCCCCTTTTCCTTATGAATCAGGGTGAAGTTTCTCACAGGGAGGAGTGATAGGGAATGGCAAAGGATATACTGACAAAGGAGATTAATCAGAACTGTCTTTGACAAGCAATGTGGCAATGGGACAACTAAAACAGACTTTCAAGGAGGGGGAAAAAGAGGAACGAACTGGGGAAGGGTAGAGAAAATAGTGTAAAAATGAATGAATGGAAATCCAAAATCTCTGTAAATGTTCATTAAAATTAATAAAATTTAATAAAAATTTTTTAAAAGTCCATTTGCTACCATCAAATCAATTCTGACTCATAGTGACCTTTGTGCAGTACCTCACACTGTAATTCTTTAAGGCAGGAGACTTCTCTACATTGTACTACAGAGGTGCTGGTGCATTTGAATTAAGGATTTTTCATTTAGTAGAGCAGCATTCATATACTATATACTACACTGCATTAAAATTCACTTGAGGTACTGATTAAAATAAAATTTTCTGAACTTAGACCAAACGTCTCAAATTAAACTTTGTTTCTGGACTTTGAATAGTTAATGAGCTCCACATTTAGGTTGAAGAAACGTTAGTCGCTATTTAGCCATTTGCAATGTCTAGTGTCTAATTTGGGGCTATCCAAAGTAATCCTTTACTTTGTTTTTTCAGATCCTATAGCATATAAAATGGGAAAAAATGTGTCTACTTATCAAAATTCTTATCATTTTTCCCCAAGTGATTGAACATACCAAATTATTTTCATTATCTCTTTCTTTTACCAAAAAAAAAAATATTAGCAACAGCTATAATGGCTATTTTATCAAGACAAAAATGTATAGTGTGAGTTTCACTCAAGATCTCCTCTCTTCAAATGTTTAAAAAATTTATTCTTTTTAGTTATATCCTAACAATGGGTTGCTTTCCTTTGGATTACTGAAACAGATTTGTCTTTTTCCTACATGTTTTGGGTTTGTTTTGTTGTTTTGTTTTTTTAATAACTTGAGCCTAAAATACTCATACATATTTATGTTGTCTAGATTATTCCAATCACAAGATTTCTATAAAATTTTCTATGATGATCTCACTGGAAAATTATATCTTTGTCTCCTTAAATCTGACAGCATTTTATCTATCTTAAAGGGCACCTAGTAGTATAGTTGTGACGTGTCAGATTGCCAATTATACGAGTAACAGTTCATGTCTACCAGCTACTTTTTGTGAGAAAGAAGTGATGTTTCTTTCTGTAAAGATTTATAGCTTTAGGAAACCCATGGATAAGTGAAAAGTGACTTGAAAACAGTGGGTTTAGTTTTGTTAGTATTACCTACAGCAGTAATTTACCTTGTTCTATTCAGACAATGATACTCAATGATTTGTCTTGTTCTATTATAATCAATATTAATATAGTCTTGCCTAGCTCCGAACCAGACAGAATAGAAAGATTTTGAACTGTATTTTAATCTTCACTCAACATAATAAGGATCAACAATCTTATTTTATGATCATGATACTGAAACTCAAGAGGATGAAAAATTAGCCTAAGTCACTGTTGCAAAATGTTGGGGAGGAAGGACAGGACAGATCACCTAAACTCCAGATAAGTGGCAAGCCAACTAACGCCCTTTAAATATAGGGTAGAGAAAGCTCCCCTGCTTTGGCTGTATGACTTGAGAAAACTCTCACTACCTGGGAAGAACCCTGCCTCGTCTGTTGAGCTGGGAGTGATCTGCACGAGGTTGAGGTTCTCCTAACCAATCCCCATGTCCCATATCTATAAGCCCACCCTATCCTGTCTTCCTGTTTATATAACTGCACTGCAGGCCCAATAAAATTGAGCTGGATTGACTCTCTGATCCTCTCCCGGAGTGGTGTATCTTCATTGTGCTTACCCCCGTCAGGGTTTCACTATTAAATTGCCAGCACTAGCCAGCCACAAGCTACCTTGTAGCACACAGGGGGACTATAATTTTAAACCCATTTTTCTCCCTCCAGAGTGGAATATTTTGAGAAAACCTAAATTGAGTAGCAGAGGATGGCACTTTCCTGACATAAAAAGTGTAATGAAGTCATGGCAAGAAGAAATAGCAAATAAGAATCTTCTCACTGTCTCAAGAAGTTTAAGAGTGGAATGTAAAGATTGATCAGGATTAGACATGTCATCAAATTGTCATCTAAAGAAGCATAGACTGTTCTAAAGCCATGCATTATTGCTCTTTTTTTCCCCTAGGTAAACACAAAATACCGTATGGTAAATTCCGACAATTTACAATTATTCTTTCTAACATCTGAGGACCGTATGAGATGGCTATAAAAGCACTGAGTAATCTAGCAGCATTATTCACCATCGCAAGAACATGGAAAAAGTCCAGATGCCCAACAACAAACAAATGGATTGAGAAGTTGTGGTACATTCATACAGAGAAATACTACAGAGCATGCAGGAAAAATGATTTTGCAAATTACTACCTAACTTAGGAGGGTCCAGAGAACATTAGGCTGAGTGAACTAACTCAATCCCACAAGGACAGATCCTGTATAAAACCATTATTGTAGAATGAGTGTGGAGATCTGGGGAGGGAGAGAGCTTGGAAGTAGAGAAATGAGGATGTATGGGTGGTGGGAAGGGATGTTAATCATGGGATTGTACAATTTAATGGGTGAGGGAGTGAGGGAAATGGGAAGAATCAGTCATGTAAAACAATGTATTCAAATTTTGTAAATAAACTAGTAAAATTTAAAAAAAACAAACAAATATTGGTTAAACCTGTCCTTTATTTTTATTTTATTTAAATTTTATTTTGATTTATTTACAAAGTTTGAACACATTGGTTTTTCCCAAAAGATTCGCCCATTCCCTTCACCCCACCCACCCATTGAATTGTTCAACTCTGATTAACACCCCTCTATTGCTCCCCTACCTCCAGCCTTGGATCCTTATACTCATTCTACAATAATGGTTTTATACAGTATTTGTCCTTGTGGGACTGAGCTAGTTCACTCAGCATAATGCTCTCCCATTCCTCCCAAGTTAGGTAATAATTTACAAAACCATTATTCGTGCAGGCTGCATAGTATTCCATTTGGTTTAACTTTTTATCCCAGTTTTCTCCAAAAAAAGCACCCAGCAATTTTTCTTTTCAATGCACAGCTGTTACTAGACTGTAAGAAATGTCAATATATTATAAAATGTAGGGAAGACCTTCCAAATATCATTTGGCTATGGTTGGTTTGTTGGTTTTGTTTTTTGGGTTTTTTTTTTCAATTGATTCTATCTCTTTCATTTTCCTTTCTGTAGCTACTTCTCATTTCTACCTGTTAACTCTGCAATCTTATCTGGTTCACTCGTTCTACATTATCTCTAAGAGGTGAAAACTAGACAATTCTGAAATAGAGGCTAGATAGGAAACTCAATGATGAACCCAGCCTTGCTGCATCAGATTATTTGTTTCACCTCAGAACCTACAAAATTTTCATTACATAAGCACTGAAATGCAGTTGCTTTTCAAGAAAATATGAAATGAAATATTCCAAATTCACTGTTGACAATTTATTTCAACTCATAGCCACTGGGGGTTTAGTGAGTGGGCTTAGTTGATGCAAAATTTAGTTTCTCTAAACCATTATTATTCTTTGGTCTTGTTATTGTTCTATGGAATGAGCTTCTAATATGATCCACCTGCCCTGTTAGCTATTTATTCCTCATAGGGCATGTTCACCTATATCCATATTTAGTTTGCCTAGTCTCATCACTAAATTGAGCATATTCAATGGCAGAATTGGGAAGAAATCATTTGCTCAGTATACAGATTGAAGAGATATGGAGAAGAAATACATCCCTGACACATTATCCTTCCTGATTTTAAACCATTCAGCCCTAAATTCTACTCCTACACACATCCCTTTAGGGCAAATTTTCCCTTTATAACAAACTAGATGAAGGTAGGCATATATGCTTTCCGCAACATATATCTCAAATAACAATATCCAATATTCATTAACATTGCTACATACAACACATCAATATCAATCTAGAACATGCTTTCTACAATTCACAACATTCATTACATTTTACAATATATCTTAACTTTACATATCCTTCATATTCGTTTTTTATAATATATTCCTACATTGTCACAGAGAAAGAAAATCTGGAGCTTACCTTGAGAAAAATTAAGCCCCATCCAGTATTTTGAGTAAATTTGCTTTTGAATAAATATGTAGGCCTACTTTGGACTCTTGAATGAAGAGATTTTTTTGAAAGAATGTTTTAGAAACCTCTTCTGTGACTCGAAGTAAAAGGGAGCTGGCAAGTATGCTCACTCATGAAAACTACCTGTATCCACTAGAGTGGAAGCCAGGACTTGACGTTAAATGCAGCTGGTGAGTGTGTTCCCTTGTGATAACCATCTGGATCCACTCGAGTGGAAGTGGGAGGCAAACGGAAATGAAGTGATAGACCAAGTAAAGAAGAGTTCCTGGCTTGAGGAACAGGGAGTCATGAGGACCACTGAATTGCTGTCTTAACTGTCTGACATAGTGTGCCCCTATCATCAACAGCTGTGCCAGCCCCAGACCTGGCACAAAATCAGAGCAATGTGGGCTCAACAAAGGAGAGACAAACCAAAATGGGAGCGGCAGCATGACTTATTGACTTAACCCAAGCTTACTGGAGCTTGGGAAGTGGTTGTTCAGGATGAGTATAGTGATATTGTTGTAATTTTAGACTCCTGCTAATTTACATGGATATATCTATCTGGAATTGTTGTTCCATGGGCTCAGAGCTAACCCAAGTTTGCTGAAGGATTGAGGGATTGTATGATTATTGTATACTGTTGCCAATATTTATAGCTTGTTAACATTGTACTGCAGTTTTGCATGGTTATTGATTATATACTGTTTTATCCTGAATTGTGACCTGTTTGTTCCTTATTAAGCCTCACCCTCATGAGCTTTGTTCTTTAAAGTCTGTGTGGTCACTGCATTGAATTTCAGACCAAGTTACTCATAAAATTGTTGTTAAAATTAGTGAAAGTGGACACAGAAGTGTGGCAAACTACGTCTCACCTTCTAGCTATGCACTTTTTGCTGTGGATGTTGTTGACAGGAACAGTTCCCCTTTATGGAATTAGTGGAGGCCAGACTTGGCTGACCTTTTGCAGCCAACCTCTATCAAGTTTGTGAAGCTATTAACCCTTTCAGAAAATAATTGCTCATGTTGTCTCCTAGGAGCAGTTGTTGTGTTTGAATTGCTGACCTTTGTATAGCAGCACAACACATAAAGCTCTACACACCTTAAACATATATGATTTTGTTATTGTTATGTGTATCAAGTCACTTGCAACTAGAGCAACCCTATAGACAACAGCCATGAAACCTGCTCTATCCTGTGCCAACTTTACTGACTCTGACACACCTACCTTCATTACCCCAGTCACTATCAATCCATCTCATCAATGGTCTCCCTCTCTTTCTCTGCCCTCCACCCTTCCAAACATGATGTCCCTCTCCAAGGACAGGTCCCTTCTTGCAACCTGCCCAAAGTATGTCAAACACAGCCTCAGAATCCTTGCCTTCAAGGAACAGCCTGGCTTCACCCTCTCTAGAACAAATTTGTTTGCTCTGTTAGCAGTCCATGGCATATTCAACAATCTTCTCCAGCTCAAAGGCATCAATTCTCTATCATCCTTAATCATTGTCTAGCCTTTAGATATATTCAGTAAATTAATTGTAATGTATGCCAATATTCCTACACTTAAAAATATCTTACTGTGTGCCAGTAAATTGCCAAAAAACTAACAGTAATCTGACGTTTGGTTATACTTTTACTTTTAAATCATAGCATCATTTTTGTTCAAATTTCACAGTTTCATACGAAGATAAATGTTGTAAATGTTCAACGTAGAAGAAAGAATAGCTTTATAATTATAACCACTTTAAGATTATTTACCTAGAATAATATTTTAGGCTAAGTATAAGTTTAAAATAAAATTACGTTTTTTGGTTTGTTTCTCATTTTCTTTGAATGATTGCTTTTGGATAGAAGGTAAAATACCTGCATTTTTTATGACACTATTTCTTATAATAACAAATATGTGACTAGGTAGAGAAATCACTGCATACAGAGTTTTAGAAGCATTACCTCACTTAACAGGGCTTTGTATTCTTCTTATTAGCATTTTCATTTTATAGAAAGGTATCTGGAAATTAGGGAAATTAACCTGACCAAGGACATCTAACAAGTTGCAAAAGTCAGAGTAGAGCACAACTCTGATTTATGCCGAGGTACAAACTGTATGCTTGTAAAATGTACAATTAAAATGTCACATAAAATTTACTAATTTAAAGATTAAATAAAAGTAGACTTCTTGTTGTTGATGATTGCGGTCGAATCACATACGACTCATAGTGACTCTGTGAACAAAAGACCTGAGGCCTTTCTATAACTATCATTTCTCCAAGTTCATAGAGTTTCCAAAGGCATATGGTTTAGGAAGTGGATGCCACTCCTGCTTTCATACTTGTCATAAACTGGAAGCTCCACCAAACACTGTCCAAAATGGGCAGCCATTATGGCATTTGAGACCCCAATGGCACAAGGTTCAGCATCACAGCAAACCCAGATTACCTAAGCACATCAAATTGACAGAAGACTACTGTACGAATTAGAGGAATGTTCCTCCAAAATATAGTAACAAGGGATTAAAACTTTTAAATACAAGGGCCCTACCGGTGGTCTTATTGACTCTAAACAAGAGGTTTAAATATAAGCAACCAAACATTCCACATTGACCCTCAACTAAAACAAGAGAGTCCATCTTACAGAGTCCTACTGCTTCACCCAGTCTCCAAAATGGAAACAAGGGCTTGGCCTTAAATGCAAGTGTCCTTCAGGAGGTCTTGTTGACTCTAAGTAATAGGCTTAAATAAAACAATCAAACAAGCCATACAGATACTCAACCAAAACAAGAGCACCACCTTACAGAGTCCAGCCACTTCATCCAACTCCAAAAACACAGACTTAGCTTAGGTCTATTCTGTACCACTGGCTTATGGAAAGAAAGGTAAAACCAGTGAAGGCACTGTCATTACAGCCCAGGTTAGAGACGAAAAGCATCCTAGCTTCCTAGCAATAAAATCAGCATTGACAAGAAAGTCAGAAGACCTGGTTTCTTTCTTAGCAAACTCATTTTATAACTTTTAGCAAATCTCTTAACATTTTTCAGAATGCAGTTTTCACATATAAACAAAAAAATGATATTTTTCTAGCTCCACCAATCTTAAAACTTATAATTCATGAAATGCAAAGCTTTTAAGACATATAGGTATATTACAAAAAGAGACTATGATCTTTTAAAGGACTCCAAGACAGAATATGTTAAGTTCTTTTATTCATTAAAGTCAAAGGATGGGAAATGTTAATGTTCTAGGTCACTGGTCATTTAAAGGACTTATCAAGCTCACATGGTATGTACCAATAAGAAGGAACCCAAGCAAGAAAATATCACATTTATTGGAGAAGTATTGGATTGCACAAAATTACCTCATTCTCCTAACCAGTCCTCCATGAAATTGTGCAAACTTTAAGAATAAAGAGAAAAATTAGATATTCAGAGCTTTGAGAGAAACTTTAAATGAAGATATCAAAATGTACAATTGAAGCACCACATACAAATTGACTAATTTCAAGAATAAATGAAAGTTAGCAACCATTATTTGAGAATCACTAAAATAGAGTTAGAGCAATGCTCGCTTTAAAAGGTATTATGTTTTAAAGGCAAATTTTATTTAACAGTGCTAATTCAATTGTATTTCCCTTCTCTGGAGGAAGGAACATATACATATAGAGAAAGATGTAATCTTCTTAATTATTCCCATCTTTAAAATAAAGATAATAACATCTCTAAGTAGCAGTTACTGTTTTGCACTATATGTGGTACATAAGAACACTGGCAGCTTATTAAATAAAGTGCTGGCCTGCTAACCAAAAGTTTGACAGTTTAAAACATCAGCTTCTCTGAGAGAGCACAATTAGGCAGTCTCCTTCTATTAAGATTTACAGCTTCCCAAACCAGAAGGAGAACTACCAGAAGTCAGAACCGACTGTACAACAGTGGATGTGTTTTTGTTTTGTTAATTTTTATTTTATATTGGTTTGCATACAACATTTTGAACACATTCTGCTTCACATTTTCCTTCTTTCACATTATGTTTCCTACAATCATTCCCATACATTGCAACAGCGGGTTTTGATACTAGGTGTGATATACAACAAATATTTCATAATATTAAATTAAAGGGGGGGAAATGTGATTCTAAGTAATTTTTAGGAAAAATTTGGATTTAAATAAAAGGGTTTAGATTAAAGATTAATGTTACAATATGACCTCAAATAGCTTCCATGGTATACTTCAAAATCTGTACCCTTTCTAACCAAAAGAACACCAGTATGAATCTACTGGCTGTTATGTGGAAAGATGAGCCTTCTCCTTCTATCCTCCTATAAAGATACATACACACATATATATGTACATATATATATACACACATATGTGATGAAGGGTCTTTATACATCAGAAGTGACTCCATAGCAGTGGGAATTTTCCCTTCCTATCTCTAGCTACTATACATAGGTTTAAGAAATGGACTCACCTACACATACATCTCCCCAAAATTTCATTTCTTATGGTATGCTTGCTTCTATAAAAAATGTTCAGATGCATATAACATATTAAGTTCATGTAATAAAATAAATGAAATTTAAATAGGAAATGTAAATATTGAAAACAAGTGATTAGCTGCAAACCAGAAGTGAATCATTAGTGGTTCAATGGTAAAAAGATCAGAAGACTTGTCATAAAGATTAAAGCATATAAAAGCTTGTGGGGAGGTCCTATTTTGCTAAACAGAGTTACTATGACTTGAAATAACTAGACACAACCTAAACATGAGTTATTACTATATAATTCATTATAATATCTAATTATTTAATATGAGATATTTAAAGATCAAACCAGGAGAAGGAAAAAAGCCACATATAGGAAGAGGGTAAGAGATAAAATGAAATGCAACGTTGATTATTGACTGATACCTGGAGTAGGAAAAAATACCTTAGTAGAACAGCTTGAGAAATTAAAAATGTCTGTAAATTGTTAAAAGCCTTCTGTGACTCTTAATTTCTTAAGGTCAATAATTATACTGCAGTTATATAAAATGATAAATTTATTTTTTCTAAACTGCTATATTTATGAAGTTCAAGTACACTGTTTTTCATACAAGATCCTTCCCATTTCCTTTACTCATCCGCCCATCAAATTGTGCAACCCTATGATTTACATTCCCCTCGCATCCTCTTCCCTCAGCTTCCACCACCCCAACTTGGATCCTCATATTCATTCTACAATAATGATTGTATACAGTATTTATTGTTGTGAGACTGAGGTCATTCACTCAGCATAATGCTCTCCAGTCCTTCCCCAGTTAGGTAGTAATTTATAAAATCCCTGCTCCTGCATGCTGTGTAGTATTCCATTGTATGAAGGTAAGAAGATGGTAAATTTAGAGGACTAAAGGCATATGGAAGTTCTCTATATTTCTGCAACTTTTCTAAAAATCTAAAATTATTACAAAATATTTAAGAAATAAAATTAAGAAGGAAACAGTACTTCACAACTAAAACAATATTTACCTTTACCTTATGGCAGGTGAGTGGGAAGTGTGATCTTAGGTAGTCTCTTGTGCCATGTGTAATTCTATAATCCTTCCTTATTAGAAATTAAACATACATCAAATCAATTATCAATTAAGTAACAAGTTGGATAACCATTATAGGTACTAATTGACTCCTCCAAGGTTCTTTGAAGCTTACTTAGTTTCTTATTTCTTGTTTTGGCTTCAGCAACTCATTGCTTATGTTAATTAAATACTTTAAGTGTGCCAGGTTAATGGGAACAAAATACATTCAGTTGCAAAGCTCTTCCTGCCTAATATTCTAGCATAGTCCAGATATACAAGAGGATTAGTATTATACTGATCAGTGAAAAACAGAATTTAAGGTTCAGAAACAGTGGCTATAATACAGTAGAATTTTACCTAGTGAAATATTGTTTGTTACTGTGTACCAGTGAATCAGAACCAACCTATAACTGACACTCCAGGGGTTTTAAAGAGGCAATAAATCACATAGGGAGAGATTGTCCATCTTTGTCTCATATTGCTGCTGGTGGATTCAAACCATATGCCTTCAGGTTGGCAGCACAACTCCTTACCACTAAGCCACGAGAGTTTCCTACTTAGTGTAGTAAGATGGAATGAATCTACATCATAGGGGAAAAGTAGAGAAGGCCAGCAAAATAGAAGAAGACCTCCAATGAGGTAGATAACACAGTGGCTGCAACAATGGGTATGAGCATGACAGAGATAATGAAGAATAGGGCAAGGTTTTGATCTGCTATTCATAAGGTCACAATGAGTTGTAGTTGGCTTGACAGTACCTAACAAAAACAATCTTACTCAGGCAAAAAGCATGCTTGCTCTTATTATAACTGAATATGTCTAGG
Organism: Elephantulus edwardii; assembly: GCF_000299155.1. Taxonomy (NCBI): domain Eukaryota; kingdom Metazoa; phylum Chordata; class Mammalia; order Macroscelidea; family Macroscelididae; genus Elephantulus; species Elephantulus edwardii. Next base: position 2,682,070 of record NW_006399904.1, read on the forward strand.
GAAAGTCATTATACACCTATTTGTCTGGTTTTGTAACTTTTCTTAAGCTTTCTTCCCTCTATGCCTTCTCTCGAGCATTCTCATGCTGGTATATGTGGAGTTTCCACATGCTGTTGGTTCACAAGGTGACACATGTACTAGAGTGAAAAAAAAAATATGTTCAATTTGTTAATTAAGAAAAGTGCTCCAAAAAAAAAATTAAAAAAAGAAAAGTGCTCCCAAAGTGGAGAAGATCAGAATGCACTGATGGGTTGAAGCGTACTATGAAAGTCTTAGAATTGCTTGTTAATGCATTTAGATTTTTCCATATGGATGGCCTCATATTCAGTTACACTTAAAACGTGTAGGACACATTTTAAATATATCTGTTTATAGATTATTTTCCTTTTCTGTTCTACCACACAAGCTCCCTTTAAAAAAAATGAATATTGTTCTTACAATAGCAGACTCTATGATAACGATGACAAATGTTTAGTTGATTTCCCCTAAGGCATATATTTAATTGTCATTTAAAATTTTTCCAAACCATAGTAGGTGAATTCTGAAAACAGTTATAGTCTCCTTCTTTTTGATCATTTTAGAGGCATAGGTTCTATGGCACATCCTCAAATCACTCCATTTAGAGAAAATGCTCGGTTAGCTTCACAGCTAAACATTAATTTCATTGTAAGAAAAATCATAATTATGGGCCTATGTTGCACAATGAGTTAGTAAATACAACTCCGTTAAAGTAGGATAATGATACAAATCCAGCCTATGTAAAAGGAGAATCTGGCTAGTACCAAACAAGCAAAAAATTCCTCATCTGATACACATAGATTCAATTAGGTTTAAATTACTAACTAACTTCATATTTCATATACTGATAAGTTTGGCACATTACATCATCTACTACATTTAGACTGTCTCAAGTGTAGCCATGGCAACTCTTACATAAAACATAGCTGGGTTTGTAATTTCACTCCAAATTAAATGAAAATAAAGCTAATCCTATTATTGTTCTTAACAATTTTCCAAATAGCTTCTTCTTAGAGTGCCCTTGCTTGTGTGTTCTGTCTTTTAAAAATAGATTATTGGAAAATTATATGTGTTTGTGCACTCACTCCACTCTCAGCCATTAACACTGCTCTCCTCCCTCAGAGGCATAACCTTGTGCTTCCAAATAGGTTATATCCACCTACAATGCTACTTAGTATTTTTCTTGCAATTCAGAGTCGGGTAAATCTTTCAAATATACCAATTTGGACTATTAAACATTTCAAATACTGTCACTTCAAAATTACTCCAAAATAATAGTCTTTTAAAGATAAGTCATATTACACATGTATATATATCTTTAAAAGGTCACTTCAAGTTATCCTAGTTTGTATTAACTGTGATAGAGAACATTTCAATAGTTATTTGAAAAATCTTTTTCTTTTCATCTTTAGTTTTAAAGTAACCCAAATTTGAACCTTCTATTTAAACCAGTTCCACATCCATGCAAAGACCCTTATTTCTTTAATCGTGAGAAGCACTAAATGTCCTGCAAAAAAAAAAGAGAGAATATTTTGGTTGAATTTTGGGTTTGGGGGAGTGTGAGGGTGTCTGTGTCTGTGTGTGTTTTTTCATTCCCTGCCTCTGTTAATGCGGTATATATGCTGAATTCCTTTCCAAGTGATTTATCTTCTCTCTGCTATTTAAGGGTTCAAAACTATAGCGTCAAATCTGACATTCTAAAGGAGTCAAAAGTTCTTTCCTGGCACAGCATTAAGCCTCAAACTTGGATTGTACCTTAAGGAGGATTATAGAAATTGTACTTTTAAGTTCAGAGGTATAGAATATGTACTGTAGCTCCACCAAGTAATAATAAGCTTTGGTATTGCTTATCTTTTGGGTTGCTTATCTCCTTCATCAGTAAATCACTCAATTATATACTCATTCCTGGTGCTTCAGAACTTCCAAGGCTGTAAATGGCACAATAAGATTGCCTGTCCCACAGAACTACTCGTGGGTTTGGACAGACAGAGAGGTGCATCTTTGAGTTAGCAATACAACTCCCTGTGGACTAGACTATGTGGGTAGTTAAGGTGCTGAGAGAACAGAACTTGTATTGGAATGTAGATCACTAAACTCTTAGATGAATATTTTTTTAGTATACACTTGATATTTAGTGTGAGACATGTACTACTCAATAGTCTTAGTCTTACTAGACATTTAAAAATAACGTTTAAAATAAAGCAAAAATTAAAGGGAAAAATAATTTATTAAAAAATACAATCCTTTACGCTTTGAGTTTTGGAAGATAAAATAATTGTCATAATCATATACAGAATATGTTTCACAAACAAAACTTTAATAATTCTATAGAAATATTAGAACAAATCATTTTATATTCTCCTCTCCCTATGTGTAAATAACCATTCTTCATGTTGCACCAGTATTTGACTTTAAAAAACTTCCCTCTTCCTTTACATTAATATTATGTATATTAGCAGATATTCATAGAGTTGTGATGATGCCTAATAATAACTATCCCCACACATATTCATACATACATTTATATCAACATTTTCTCATACTTCAGGATCAGAGCAGATAATTAATATAGTTTCTAAAATGATGAGAAGTTAAATAATTTCCAATAACTCAATCCACTACAAATTACTTGGAGGAAAGAAATAAGCATTTAGCTATTTTTAAAAAAAAAATTCTTCCTTTAAGTTTCATTTACAGGCATAGCTAAAGCTGTTCCTTGAAATCAAAATAGTCAAACCTAAATAGACTATAATTAATTAGATCTTGTGTTTTGACTCTATTAGCATACAGACCAGAGAACTGATCATCTGTTAATCTACTTTTTGCATATAAAAAACTAGTCTTAATGTTACCTCAAGCTGCCTTTAACATTCTTCTAGTCAAAGCTACATAGTGGTTATATGGTTAGGTACCATATTCAAGGATAAGATATATATGAGCATGCGTGTGTACCAGTGTCTGTAGAAATTTGATAATACAAAATACTAAGTCAAAAGAATGTGTTTACAATGATTAGCTTCAGACCAAATTAAAAACCAATTTAGCTCCCTTTCCTGTTTTGTTTTAAAAGAAACCAACATGAGGGGATACCAGGCACATTAGATATATATTTGAGGGAGACTGGAGCAAGACTCAGGTGAGAATGAGACCCTGGTGATGAGACCTGGGTGATGGTGGTGGAGAGACTCTGGCATTGCTGTGGTGAAACTGTGGCAAGGTGTAACCAGGGAAGCCCTGAGATAAAGGTCACAGTTAAAGGTTTTGTTGTTCTTGCCACATGATGTAAGAAAAAAGCAGATCGTGGACTAAATGAGGAAATGTGCCTTGAATAAAAGAGTATAAAAGAAAGTCCTTAGAAAAGATTTCTGCTCAAAATGATCAGCCCCAAATCAAATCCAAATCTAATTTAGCTACATCTTTTGCTCTGCTTAAAGGAATCCAAAATAAGGAAACACTAAGTACATCAGGTGCAGGTAACCTCTTCAACTCCAAATATCAACACAAAGACATCTCAGAAACTTTGAAATGTCACATTAGCATGACATTGTAATAGCCAAAGTAAGAAAATCATAAAGGAACATTAATGTTTGACAATGACTATCCAATGAAAGACATTTTTTAAAAAATTGTGCAGGTAAATAGGGCACAGACATCAAGACTTACCATATTGATGGTGCTTCTGTTCCACTGATCTCTAAGAAATCATATCCTTCTTCTAGTTGAAAGTCAGTAAAGACTAAAGCAATGGTGTCCCCTGGTTCAGCCAGAATGGTCCATGTACAGTCAGCATTGTTCTCATATTCTGAAGGAAAGTGAGGACTGGAAATGGTACTGCTTGTTCCACGCAAGGTCCCTCCACAAGCCCCCTCAGCTGGTAGAAACAGAAACAAAAGGAAAAGAGAATTTATTTACTGGGTTTTTTTAATCCATAAGTACACGTGCAAAATGTCATTTTTGAACAGTGACAAATATTTTCTAAATTAAAGATCAAGACACTTGATCTGACAATTATTTCAAATTTATTAATATAATTATATATAAGACTTAGAAAAGTTTACCAATTAAGTAATATTTAATTAAATTTTGAATTGATTACAACTAGTTTCAATTAATTAAAATTTGGATGAATTACAATTGTTAAAAGTAATGATAATCATGGTGTTTCTAAAATCTGGACCGTGTAATTACCATATAGTTAATATTCATGGAATATGTAATAGTATTTTTAAAGATTTTTAATCAGTATATTGCAAGATGAAAATAATCAGCAAAGTAAAGACACATAAAAGCAAATTTTAAAATCATAGCAAAAGATAATTTGACTACATACTCCAGAGCAAGATGGTATGGAGTGAGTTACTCTTTCAATATGGCTTTTCTAGCATTAGTGGATGACTGGTCATGTTTATGGGCAGAACTATGTGAATGGGCCATGTTGGCTTATTCACAAAGGGTTTGGCTATCTACCATTCCACAAGCAGATTGCTCAGTCTCAACAATCTATATGATGATTGACTGATTTCACCAATAAACTAAACACCTTTAGCCACAGAAGTGGAATCTTTACCTGTCAGAGAGCTTCCCTACCTTGGTGAAGAGAAGGCAGGGAAGTGTAGGACATGCTTAGAGAAAGGAGCAGCCCATGGTCAAACTGGAAATGTGAGGTAAAATGAGATGAAACCTTGGGGGCAGAGAGGAAGCCAGTATTTGCAAGACTGAGAACTTTGTTGAACAATTGTGGGTAGGGGTGTGTAAAAGCCCCCATTGGCAGAATTTAAAACTTTGTTGAATATTTGGCGAGAAGGAGCCAATATTGGCAGGACTGAGAACTTAGGACCAATGGCCTGGAACCACACAGGCTTGAGGCTGAGGTACCTGTGTTCACATTTCAGGAGCTGTCTTGACTATATTCTGTTATGAATCTGAATTATAAACTTTTGACTTCCCCTATATGGTTCTGTGGTCACCACATGGGATATTTTTGTTGTTGTTGTTAAGTGTTGTCAAGTCGTAGACGACTCACAGAGACCTTATGAACGAAAGACCTGAGCACTGTTTATAAAGTTTCCAGAGGCAAGCCATTTTGGAAGTGGATGCCACTCCTATTTCCAAGATTGTTTTAATAGGTAAGCTCCACCAAACACTGTCCACCAGAGGTAACCATTATCGCATTTGGCACACCAGTGTCACAGTGTTTAGCATCACAGCAACCATGAGTTACCTCTGTACAGCAATGCACAGACCAGTGCTATACCATGTAGAGGAATGTCTGACAAACAAACAAACAAACAACAATTTAAACCAGGCCTGAGTGCTGCAGATTAAAATCACCCAACTTGGGCTTGGTAGCATAATTTTCTGTTATCTAGGCCAATGTATGGGAGCTTAGGGAGCATATCTGATCTCACAGGATTTGGTTTTGTGTTACTGATGATGTGCATGGGGACAGTTCTCCTTTCTGAAGTTGATAAAGGTCAGACACGGCTATCTCCACATAGTCCTTGCTCTTTTTATGTATGGTCAGGCCATCTTGGCCTACTTCCACTCTTCCTTAACTACACATACACTTGTGGTCAATCATAGTACTAGTGTCATATCTTTTCTACTGGATCTTTTTCCATTTAAGGGATAAACTAAAAACTCATTGTGCCCTAGTCTGAACTGACTCATAGCTGGCCTTCCAGTGGATTTTCAGGAGGCTACAAATCACATTTTATTTTCTCAAGCTGCCCTTTGAAAGCTTTTGTTCGGCTCTTACTTTAGATTGTTTTGACTTCCCAACATTCTAGCATAAATTTTTAGTCTCTTCTGACATCCGTTTAGATTTTTTCTTTTTCTTCTTGTCATGACCTTTTGCTTTCTTTATACATGATATCCTTAATATCATCCCACAAATCATCTGTTCTTTGATAACTAGTGCACCTAATTAAAATAAAATAGATTCAACATCATATTGTTCTCATGAACTTATTTTCCTTTTCTTCAGCCTCAATTTGAACTTACATAGGTGTAATTGACGATCTAACCCTCAGTCCTCCAAAGGACTAGTTTAGACCGAAGATATTGAGCTTCTCTGACAATTCCTTCCACAGATGTAGTCATTCTGACTCCTATGCAGCCCATCAGGTGAGGCCTATGTATAAAGTCACCATGTGTGTCTTTCTAAAAAGGCATTTGCAATGAATAAATCATCGAAAAAACAAAATTTGATCGTTTTATTTCAAGCTTTATTTCTATCACCAAACTCATATTTTCCAACTACTATTTCTCTTTTACCATTTCCAACTTTTGCATTCCAATAACCAATTATTATTAACACATCTTGATTGCATGTTTGGTCAATTTCAGACTGCAAGACTTGGTAAAAATCTACAATATGTTTCTCTTTGGCACTAGATGTAGGAGTATATGTTTGAAAAATAGTCATATCAATTGGTATTCCCTATATGTGTATGGATAATATTCTATCACTCACAACATTGTATTTCACGATAGAACTTGAAATTGACATTTTGACTATGAATGCAACACCATTCTTCTTCTGTTTTTCATTCTCAACATATTATATCATAATATATTTGATTCAAAGTGGCCAAAGCTAATTGCTCTCATCTCATTAGTGCCTAGCATGTGGATGTTTATGAGTTCCATTTCATTTTTCACAATTTCTGGTTTTCCAACTTTCAAACTATATACGCTCCATGTTCTAATTATTAAACAATGCTTGCCATTATTTTTCCTCCTTTCAACTGACTTCTAATCTGGACTCTACTACTACCACTACTACTGCTACTGCTACTGCTACTACTACTACTGCTACTACTACTACTACTACTACTACTACTACTACTACTACTACTACTAGAACTATCTATGTTCTTCTACTGTTCATAGGATTTTAAGAAACCTGTTATTAAGAAGTGGTTGGCCATTCCTCCTTCCTAGTCTACCTTAATCTGAGATCTCTACTAAACCTTATTCACCATGGGCAACTCTTGTAGCATTAGACACATCAGTGTTATAGCTTTCAGTATCGCAGCAATCTACAAGTTATCCAGTACAGCAAACTGATGGACAAGTGCTGCACTGATTAGAACAATATTCTTCCAAACACAACAAACTGAAAATTTAGTATGTAACTCTAATAGCAAAACAGTCTTCACACTGATTGATCATTTGCTATGCATCTGAGAGCTGGACAATGAATAAGGATAAAATATGTGGAATTTATGCCTTTGAAGTATGGTGTCAGAGGAGAGTACTGAATATCCTATGGACTGCCAAAAGAACAAACATATCAAACAAACAAACAAACATCTCAGAGAGGGTGCAGACAGAGTGTTATTTGCAGGCAATGATGAGGAGCTTTTACCTCACATACATCAGGCATATTGCTAAGAGGGCCTATTCCTTGAAAAGAGACATGATACTTGGAAATAGAGGTTCAGTGAAGGAGAAGACAACCCTCTACCATGTGGATCAACACAGTGACTGCCACAATTGGCTCTAATGTGTCAGGAAGTGTGAGGATGGCACAGGAGAAGAAAGAGTTCAGATCTGTTGTTCATAGGGTCACTATGGGTTGTATTCAACTCTATGGCATCTAACAACAACAAATTAATAGGTGATAGCCCATCTTTCTCCCAAGGGGTGACTGGTATATTCAAATTGCAGAAGAGGCGGCACCTTTCGGTTAGCTGTTCAACTTTCTACTGAATAAATCATCATAGCTCCCTCAATCTTTATAAATTCACTTATTTGCGCACAATCCCTATTCCCCAAAATGTGTTATTATATATAGTAAACCAACCTTACCTTTTGAAACTGGCAGCTTCAGAGATTGAGCATCACTCATGGTTTCAAAGATTTTAAAATGTGTATAATTATAAATTAATAGCCTAAAAAATATCTCTATGTTCTAGGAGAATACCTCACTCAAACTCATTGTTGTTAGTTGGGACCAACTCATAGGAGACCTTCCAGCAGGTTTTTATAGGCTCCAAAATAGCATCGGTGGAGATTAGACACCATTCTCCTACGGAGTTACCGGTGAGTTGGAAGTTGCAGAGAGGCAGAGTCTTTGGGTTAGCAAAGTGAAATTTTCTATGGACGATTCCAAAGATGACTTGTATTCCCCCAAAATATATGTCACCTTGGCTATGTAGCTATTCTCAGTATTATGCAATTATCTTCCATTGTAAGACCTTGTCAGCTTTGAGTCAGACAACAACAACATAGTAAATATTAACCTTTACATTTTCACTTTAAAGACAAAGATGTGCTTGGTCCAAGTGATGGTATCTTAAATTGCTTCATACACATGTATAAGTTGGACAGCAAGAAAGGAAGAAATTATGCCTTTGAAATGTGGTGTTGGTGACTACTATTGAATACCCTATGAACGACCAAAAGAACAAGCCCATTTTTGTCTTGGAAGAAATGCAGCCATTATATTCTTAAGAGCCAAGAATGGCTAGGCATTTTCTTACATACTTTGGTCATTTTATCAGAAGAGGCCTTTCTTGGAGAAGGATATTAAGCCGGGGAAAGCATATCATTGAAAGAGAAAAAGATACTGAGTAAGAGAGATCTTAGGAAAGATTCAGTGGGGATCTGAAAACATGGGGTAATAGTGGGCATAGATCAATGATGATTAATTTTATAAGATGCAATGTACTGGAATAATTGCAAGAAACACAATGTGAATTAAAAAAATGATACAGTGACTGAAATAATGGTCTTAAGTATACTCAAATGTGAGGATGATACAGAATTGGAAAGAGTTTCATTATATTGTATATTTGAGTTGGAGCTGACTTAACAGCACCAAACATGATGCTAATGAGGCAGATTATGTTATGTTACTGATCAAGATAAAATCAACATGATTAGATTGTGGGTTGTTTTTTTTAATTTATTATTAATTTCAATGAAAATTTACAGACTTTGGATTTCCATTAATTCATTGTTTCACTTTTCTCCCCTCCCAACCCTCCTCTCTAGTACACTACCCTCTTGGAAAAGTAAAAGAAAAATTCTTTCATTGTTTGACAAACCCTCCCTCAGGTCCACTCCACTACGCAGCCTTCGCTCAGGACTCCTATCATGACAAAATTACCTAATCACATATCTCTTTCAAACAGTTTTTTCCCTCATCTGTTTCAATGCAGTATACATTATTGAACCCATCCTTCTCATTCTACCCCCCAACCCCGTTGTCAGTCCTGTTTCACAACAGTAAAACACTATTTGTCATGCAGTATTTGTCATTTTGTGACTAAGATATTTCACTGAGCATAATGTCTTCCAGGGTCACCTATTTTTAATAATTTTGCATGAGTTCCTTCTTTTTCAATGCAGCATAGTATTCAATTGTGTGAATATCCATTCATTTGTTGATGGGTTCTTAGGTTGTTTCCAACTCTTTGCTATTATGAACAAAGCTTCAATAAACATGGGTGTGCATATATCTGCTAGGTTGTCAGTTATGGTCTCTTTGGGGTATATTCCCAGTAGTGAAATTGCTGGGTCAAATGGTATCTCTATTTGCAACTTTTTGAGAAAGTGTCATATCGCCTTCCACAGTGGTTGCACCATTTTACACTCTCACCAACAGTGGTTCCAGTTTCTCCACAACTTCACCAGCATTTGTTGCTTGCTGTTCTGTTAAATTTTGCTATTTTGACTGGGATGAGATAATATATCATAGCTGTTTTAATTTGCATCTCTCTTAGAGCTAGGAATTTTGAACATTTCTTCATGTGCTTGTTAGCCATCTGAATGTCTTCTTTGGTAAAGTGATTGTTCATATCCTGTGCCTATTTTTTGGTTGGATTATTTACCCTTATCTTGTGGTGCTCAAGTATTTTATAAATTCTAGATATAAGTCCATTATCTGACATGTCATTACCAAATACTTTTTCCAAAGCCGGGGCCTCCCCTTTTAACCCTTTGGAAAAAGTTTTGGAAGGGCAAAAGGAATTGAATCCTAAAAAAACCCAATCAACCATTTTATCTTCTCATGGTGTAGGTGATTGTGTTGGGTTTTTTACCACTGATAAAATATGAAAGAGATTAAATAAGCAAGCAAAGGTCAAAGGAACCTATTACCACCAAGAAAGAAGAAACTGAGTGGATCAAATAATTCGAACTACGGTCCCTGCACTGCCACCTCTTCTATCTAGACTACCTAGAAACTCCTGGAAACCATGAAGCCAAGATATATAGTGGTATCCAAAGAAGGCCAAGTCTAAAGATAGCAAAAAGAGACATCTGCCTTTCACCTTAATTTAAAGAGAACGTAATCGTTTCTCTGGTGTTGGAATCTTGAATCAGATTATTAGCTTGTTCAACAGTGAGATCTGATGGCATAATCAATATATAGCTTCACTCATAAACCTAGGCTCTCACTTCTCTGGCAGCATATCCGATTAGCAGCTCCAAGGGAGAAAAATGCACAATTTCATCTCAAGAAATTTACAGCCTCAGAAAAATAATGGAGTTAGCTTTGATCCAAATCTTACTCAACAAGAAGTTTTAAATTTTAAACACTGAGATCAGCATAAAGAAACCAAAAAAAATCCTCAAAACTGAACCAATAGGCAACATCATGATAAACGGAGAAAAGCAAGAGGTTATTACCAATTTTTCTTTAATTAGTTCCATAATCAATGCTTAATGGAAGTACCAGTAAAGAAATAAAGTCATACTACATTGGGCTAATCTGCTGTCAAAGATCTCTTTAAAATGCTAAAGAGCAAGTATATCAACTCCTAGCTCAAGCTGTGGTATATACATTGCCTCACATGTATGTGAAAATTGGGAAATGAAGAAAGAGGATTAAAATATTATGTCTTTGAGTGAATTTTGAGGTTGTTGAAGAGTATTTATTACATCATGGACTGACAAAGAAGCAAACAAATCTATCTTAGAACGAATGCTTCTTAAAGACAAGAATAGTGAGACTTCATCTCACAAACTTTGTGCATGTTGTCAGGAAGGGCCAATTCTTGAAGAATTACATCAGTCTTGGTAAAGAAGCAGAGGAATACTTTCAAGAAGATGAATTGACATAATAACTACAACAGACTTGACCAAAAGTGATTGTGGAATTTGTGAAAATGGCCCAGGATTAGACATGGCTTCCTTCTATTATAAAGACTCCTTATGAAAAAACCCCACAAAAACAAACAAACCCAACAAACCAAAATAAAAGAACACTAAAAAACAGCAACAAAGGCTCCTTATGACATGGAATTGAATTAATGGCACCCAACTGAATACCACTAATGACCATAATGAAATCACTTGATAAGTTGAACCTTCATTGTCTCACTATTCTTTAAGATGGATAAGAATATCCATTTGTTCCTGTTAGTTTTCCAGGGAGTTGTGTTACACATATTTTATATAAATGAATACAACCTCCAGTCTTGTATCTGCATGTTGAAGAATTTCAGTTATATTCCATCAATTTCTAGAGACTTGTTTCTCAACAATACTTTGACTATATCTTGGAGTTCTTCCTTTACTATGAGCAGTTCAATGTTGACTAATTATTTTTGTAGAGTGATTTTGTGTATTTCTTCCATCTTTTGTGAAGTTTTCCATTCATTCAACTTTTCTCCTTCTGTTAAACCTGAGGCTTGGATTTCCAATTATTCTCACTGGAGAAGCAGCAATCATAGTCATACCTTTTTGTTTCCTAACTTTAGGTCTTTGTACTTTTCCTTATGATATTTATTATGGTTTTCAAAAATTATCTTTTAAAATCTTTTTCCTTTTAAACACTCTACATTCAAAATCAAGTTTCAGAGCCCCTTTTTATGTTTTACTTTTTTCCATCTTTTTAATTAATATTTTTCGTTTCTAACTTATGCTGTTGTTAATCTCATCCCACACTTCTTATGTTCTCTGGTCATTAATATTCTGTGCACAAATTCATTTTTGAGATGGTATTCAAATTCTGTTGCTTTGTGTTCAAGGTCATACTATAATTCTTTCGGATTTTCCTTATATTATTCTGCTTCAATTTGAACTTGCATATTGGAAAATAGCTGTCTGTACCAGTTAGCACCTGTCTCTAACTTGCTTGATTATATTGAACTCTTTATTTCTTTCCAAAAATTACAATCCATTTGATTCTGGTGCAAAACTATACAGCAAGATCACTTTGCAGAGTCATCATATGTGCTCTTGGAAAAAATACTCCCTATAAATTTGTTTCTAAAATACAAATATCTCCACCCTCATCCCTTCCTAAATCAAGAGTTTCTTGGAGTATACTCCTATTAAAGTGTATCAGCAAATAAATGAACAACAAAGCGTGGCTATATACCATATAAAATAAGAAACTTTATTTAATGATATACTTTGTCATGTTTATTTTGCGAAATATTGAAACTGCTTAAATAGTCAGCAGTAGATAAATTATTTAAGCTGTAATTTATTCATATTAGGTATGGAGCTCTGGAGACTAAGTAGTGAGGAATTGGGGAACCAACTCGAAGGTTAAAATCTATAAGCTGCTTCTTGGGAGAAAGATAAGAAATCTCCTACTATGGGATTTACTGGATCTTAAAACTGGCTGAAGGTTCAGTAATGGGTCAACTCTTACTTAGAACAACAACTTACTATGTAATTATAGGAGCTTATAAAAATGACTCATGTACATTCCACTGTGGGGCGGTGGGATGGGGGTGGGGGGATTGTATACCAGGGAGGGAGTTTTTCTATTACTTTTCAAAGAGAGGAGCAAACTGGGGGCCGGGGGGTGGGGGTCTGGGCGGGGAGAGAAGTGCAGCAGTGAATGAATGGAAATCCAAAATCTCTGTAAATGTTCATGAAAATTACTAAAATTAAACAAAAATTTTTACAAATGGCTCATAATATCAAGTATAATAATAAATTTACTTTAAAATACATTTGGGTGCATATTTTCATCTCAATTTAAAAACACAGCTTAAAATAGTAGAAGTAAACCCAAAGACCAAAATTATTTATTATAGTGTTGAAATGAAGGTAAGATGTTACTTTTCTACCAACATAGAGTGATTTTAAAAGTTTTCATTATACAACTATCTATCATCTAAACATTGACCAAATTTACTTTATTTAGTACTAATAGTAAGTTCTTTTCATTTAATAGTGTATTTTCTATATGTGATTTCCACCCTCTCCTCCCCCTTTACATCAGATGACTGGGAACTCTACAGATCTCACCGAAAAGCTCTGGTGGTCTACTGGTAAAAATTTGTGTTGCCAATCCAAATGCATATTGTCTGAATTCACCAGCTGCTCCACAGAAAAAGAAAGGGCAATCTTCTCCCTTGCTATTTGCTACCTCTAAAAACACATGAGATGAATTGATTCAGTGATTGAGGCTATGAGGGTAGGTGTGTCAGAGATAATAAGATTGGCACAGGATCAAATAGAGTAGAGGGCTGTTGTACATAGGGTCACTGAGTCACAAGTGACTCAATGGTACATAACAATGACAACAACAGAACACGTTGGAGGATCAGGTATAAGTTGTTTTTCACTTGATGGCACACACCACCAATAACATAACAGATGACTAAATATATTGTGGCAGAGTACAACTGAATGTGAATCAAAGCATAACTGATCTTCCAGCTACCTTTAGGAGACAGTAATTGCACAGTAGACTGTCCATTTTTTTCTCCCTCCAAGTGGCTGATAGATTTGAATGACACACTTTTGCATCAGAATGGCATTCTTATAGAAGGTGAATTAAATATGGCTCAGGAACTTGCTACTCAATTTCTAATCTCTTCTGCTCTTCTACTTAAGTCACAAATCACCACCAATTGCTTGGCACTGAAAACTAGGTCAAGACCTGATTACAGATCAGACCATCAACTACTCATACTGCAGTTCAAACTGAAGCTAAAGAAAATGAAAACAAATGTACAAGAACAAAAACTTGATCTTGAATCTATCCAGCCTAAGTTTACAAACTATCTCAAATGCACACTGATATTTATTGCTGCATTATTCACAACAGCAAAGATATGGAAGCAACCCAAATGCCCAGCAACAGATAAATGGATAGAAAATCTATGGTGCATTTACACAATGGAATATTGTCCAGCATTGAAAACCAAAGAACTCATAAAGTATTACATAACATAGAGGGGTCCAGAGAACATTATGCTAAGTGGAAAATCTCAGTCACAGAAGGACCAATACTATATAGCGCCACTGTTATGGAATAAAACAGGTAGGGTGGGGTGGGAAGAGAAAAGAAAAACAATTGACCGATAAAAAACATTCCAGTACAACAGATGAGGAGAAGAGCTGTTCGAAAGGAATATATGATCAGGTATTTCAAGAACTTGGAATATGGACCAGGGGAGGGAGCAGGAAAAGGAAGGAAGAGAATGTGCAAAAACAACATACAGAAGATTTTAACTGAGGAAGAGCACCTTGGGAAGACAAAGCAAAGCATCGTAATTAAATATGCAAAGAGTTGTAGTCAGAACCAAAAGGGATGAAGTCACTCAGGATTTCTTAAGCTGAAGGAAATGAAGAACAAATTCAAGTTTCAAATTGCAATACTTAAAGATGCTATGGGCAGAATAGTGCATTATTAACAAAGCATCAAAAGAAGATGGAAAGCAATTCCACTACTGGGAATTTACCCTAAAGAAACCATAACTGTCACACAAGCAGATATATGCCCACCCATGTTTACTGCAGCTTTGTTTGCTATATCAAAGAGCTGGAAACAACCCAAGTGCCTATAAACAAATGAATGGGTAAAGTAGCTGTGGTATATTCACACAATGGAAGACTATGCAGAATTGAAAACCAAGGAACTCATGAAATATTATGAATGAATGACCCTGGAGGACATTATTCTAAGTGAAATTTCTCAGTCACAAAAGGACAAATATTTCATAGGACTACTGTTCTAAAATGGGCCTGACATCAGGGTTGAGGGAAGACAGAAAAGGAGGGGAGGAATGATGCATATTGCATTGAAACAGATGAGGGAGAGAACTGTTAAAAAGGGATATATGATTAGGAATTGTGATGACAGGAGTTCAGAATGAAGGCTGCCCAGTGTGGAATGGACTTAAGGGAGAGAGACTGCATAACAATGAAAGAGTTTTTCTTTTACTTTTCAAGGAGAAGAGTGAATTTGGGCGGAGGAGTTGGGCAGGGAGAAAACTGCAACAATGGATGACTGGAAACCCTAAGTCTCTATAAACTTTTATTAAATTAATAGAAAGAAAAAGTTAAAAAAAGAAGAATAAAATTCAAGTTGCTCTGAAGAAACTGGCAAATAACAAGACTCCAGGAATTGATAGAATACTCAATATTTTAGCTAACAGATGCTGCCCTAGGGGTGCTCATCATGTTGTGCTAAGAAATCTAGAGGACAACTATACCTGGCCAACTGACTGTATATATTTATATATTTATTTCCATTAAAAAAATGCCACAGAGTGTGGAAATTATCAAACAATATTACCAATATCACACGCATGCAAAATCTTGCTGAAGATTATCCAAAAGTTACTGAAACAGTACATCAACAGAGAACTACCATAAATACAAGGTAGGTTCAGAAGAGGCCATGGCACTAGGGACATCATTTTCAATGTTAGATGGATTGTGCTAAAAGCAGAGAGTACAGGAGGAATGTCTGTCGATGTTTTATTGACTATGGAGAGGCATTTGACTGTGTGGATCACAACTAATTGTGGATAACATTGAGAAGAATAGGAATCCCAGGCCACTTAGCTATGCTTATGCAAAACCTATATTTGGATCAGGAAGCAGTGATCAGAGAAGGGAAAGGACACACTGCATGTTTCAAAATAAAAAAAAGGTGTGTGTCAGAGATTCATCCTGTTTCCCCACTTTTTCAATCTGTATAAGGAACTGATCATTAGGAGGCTCACCTTTATGAGTCAGAATGTGGCATAAGGATATGATACAACTTTCTTGCTGAAACAGGAGAACCTGAGCCTTCTGCTGCAGAAAGTCAAGGACTGCAGTCTTCAGTACGAATTGAAGCACAATTTCAAGAAAACAAAGATTCTCACCACTGGGAAAATTGGCAGAAACATAATAGACAGAGATTTACATTCTTCATTTCAGCTTGCTTGGGTCCACAATCAGCACTCTTGGCACCAGTAGTCAGGAAATCAAAAGACAAATTGAATCAGGAAAGTCAGCTGTAAAGAGACCTCTCCAGAGTGCTGAAGAGCAAAGATGTCAGTCTAGAGACAAAATACTCCTGATCCAGGCCATGGTTTTCAAATTACTTGCTATGCATCATAGAGCTGGACAATTAATAAGATGACAGAAGAAGACTTGTGCCTCTGAGTTATGGTGCTGGGGAAGAATATTGAACATTCCATGGACTGCCTGACAAGAGAACAAACAGGTCTGTCCTGGAGAGAATGAAACCAAGTCACTCTCTGGAAGCAAGGATTTTGAAACTCTGTATCACACATACTTTGGGCATATTATCAGGCGGGAACAGTCCTTGGAGGACAACATCATGCTTGAAAGGGTAGAGGGCCAGCACAGGAGAGGGACACTGGATGAGATGGATTGACAGAGTGACTGGGTTTATAGCAGTTGGGTGTGTTGGAGACAGTGAGATAGGTTCAGGAAAGGACTGAGTTCAGAGCAATAGGGTTGCTATGGGTTACAGGCAACTCAACGCACCTAACAATACCATCATCAAGAGAACATCTATCTATATTCTTTATCCTTCTCTATGACAGTCATTATAAGCTTTGACTTTATCATCCCAGAATCTCATCTCTTCAAAGTTATATAGATCTTATTTTTCTGATCCTTAACCTTACCCCTCTAGAGTTTTAGAAAAATATTTTTTCCTGTGAACATCTAAATCAGAACTTACTGATATCTGAACTTCTAGTGGACTTTCAGGGGCAGTTGATTGACCAGAAGATTGTCCGTTTTTCTCCTGGTGAACAACTGATGCATTCAAACTATATAACTTTGGGTGCCAGTTTAACTCCTTACCATTAGATTTACTGAACGTCAGAAAGCTAATTATTCATCAGATTCCCTGTATCTCAACAATTACTCCCTTCACATTCTTTCTCTAATGGATACCTAATGTCTCTGCAGATGTCTATCCATGGAAGACTTCCCAAGGATTCAAAATTTTGTTTCTGTAGTCTATGTTTCAGTAGTTCTTAAGGAAACTTTTATTTCTTAGTATTTTACTGACATATACAGATCATTTTTTTAAAAAATAACTTTGTCCATAAAATATTCATGCTTTCAGTCACTTTCTTTTTTAAATGTATAATGACTCTTAGGTCTCTCTCACTCTCTTTCTGCCTCTCATTGCAACCAAGTCAGAATCAACTCATAGCATTTGATTTCTAAGACTAGAAAAGGTGCAGGAGATTGTTCAATTTACTCTTCAGAGATACCTGTGAATTAAAACTTCTGAAGAACAACTACAATCCCAGAGGTGCATGGTTTGAATCCACCAGATGCTCTGCCGGGGAAGGAGGTGCAATCTCCTCCTGTACCAGTCAGATCTGATTTGACGGTACACGCACACAAAAATAATAAAATTTAAAAAAATTAAAAAAACTTCTGAAAAAGTGATTGATCCTTTTGGATTAACAGTACAACTCTCTGTGAATTACACAACCAGAGGTCCCAGACTCCCACATGTATTTCCATTGGGGTCAGGATTTTACCTCTACTTCAATATAGATCTCTACAACTGTTCTTTTGTTTTAGCATTTGTTTATGCTAATTTTACTATAGATATCAGTTGAAACTTGAATTTCAAAACCATCTCAGGAACAGGTTTGAGACCTTGGACATTAATGAGCGAAGATCAGATGAGCTGTAGGAGGATATCAAGAATATCATCCAGGAAGAGTGCAAAAGGTGATTACAAAGACAAAGGAGGAAGAAAAGACTAAGATGGATGTCAGAGGAGACTCTGAGTACTGCACTAGAGCGCCAAGAAGCCAAAGCAAAGGGAAGAAATCAAGATATTGAGGAGTTGAACAGAAGATTCCAGAGGGGGCAGTGCTGAAAGACAAAGTAAAGTATTAAAACGAAATGTGCAAGGAGCTCCAATCAGAAAATCAAAAGGGCCGAAATTGCTCAGCATTTCTTAAGCTGAAATAAGTGAAGAACAAATTCAAACCTCAAGCGTGTAAGGACGCTTTGGGCAGAATATTAAAATGTCCCAGGAAGCATTAAAAGAACATAAAAAGAGTATACACAGTCATTGTACCAAAATGAATTGGTGGACACTGAAGAATTTCATTAAATAATGTCTGAACAAGAGCCTGTGGTGGTGAGGGTGGAAGCTCAAGTGGCTCTGAAAGAATTGACAAAAATCAAGGCCCCAGGAATTGATGGCATACCGATTGACATATTTTAACAAACAGATGCTTCCCTGGATGTGCTCACCAAGTTGTGCCAAGAAATCTGGAGGACAACCACCTGGCCTACTGACTAGAAGAGATCTATATTTGTTCCAATTCCAAAGAAAGGTTATCTGACAGAATGTAGAAATTATCAAAAAAATTCATTAATATCACATACAGGCAAGATTCTGCTGAAGATTATCCAAAAATGACTGGGAAAGTAATAGAGAACTGCCTGAAGTGCAGGCTTCATTTAGAAGAGACCATGGCACAGGGATATTATAGCTAATGTCAGATGTATCTTAGCTGAAAGCAGGGAATACCAGAGGAAACTCTGTGCTCATTGACTATACAAAGGCATTAGACTGTGTGTATCACAACAAACTGTGGCTGACTCTGAGAAGAATAAGAATCTCAGAACACTTGATTGTGCTTAATATTTTATCACTAGGTGAGTAATATCCATGGCTGCTGTTTGAAGCATCCCGTGCCTTTATCTTCATGTTCTGTACTTCCAACTCATACCTTTAAAAAAGAGTTTTGATAACTATTTGACCTAACATAATACCTAGTCCTCTGCTTTTACCACCTTTACATTTTTCTTCTCTTCGCTTCTTTTGTATGTGATATAATTCCATTGTCCATCATTTATAAAGAAAACAGGGTAGTTAGATTCAAGTCTTGTAAAAGCCAAGATTTTTAGTATGTAAATAAATGTTGTTGTTGTTGTTATGTGCCGTCGAGTCGCTTGCGACTCATAGCGACCCTATGTACAACAGCCCTAAACTCCGCTCTGTCCTCTACCAATCGCACTGTCTCTGACACTCCCATCCCAATTATCCCAGTCACTGAATCAATCCACCTTGTATATTTATTACTTTAATCCCAGATTATCCTTTAGTGATGTTAAAAGACTCCACTCTGTTTTTCTCATACACTCACAATTCTTTTTTTGCTTTAGAACTATTTTAAGTCATAAATGTACAACAGCTTCTTAACTCTACACACACACTTACATTTTTAAAAACAAAACATTATGTCTTATTACACCATGATCCTGGCAAATAGTTTTTCAAAACTTTGAGAAAAAAATCTTTTAAAAGTTTCATATGTAATCTGAAACATAAAATTTAACATTATCAAAGAAGGAATGCTTCTATACTCTTACAAAGACCACCAGAAAGAAACAAATAAAAAGTTTAAAAAGTCTCAAAGGTCTTTTTTTTTTTTTAACTATCTTTCCTCCACAGTAAGGTAATGTCTTAAATAATCCAATTCATTCAAAAAATGGCTCTCTGCATCAGCTCTGGTGTCTTCTGCCATGTCACTGATTATTTATGCATGACTGAGATAAGTTTCCTTAACATTGTTATATCGATAACTTGAAGCTGTTCTGTTACCCCTGGGCTCTCATCCTCTCTCATTTGTACAGAGAAGCCCATGGCAATCAGAAGAAGCTCTTCACTGTACGATTCTTTATTTTGAAGGTAGAACATTTTATATATTCTTCCTCTTTCACCCACTAGAAAATTCTACTATCTCTTTCCTCTCATCTAATACTTGTGGGCTCTGATAAAGTAGTCCATAGGGAGCTGTGCTGCTAATCTCTCTTGCTTCTCAACCCTACCAGTGACTCAGAGGGAGAAAGACAGGCAATTTTCTCTATTATTATAATGTGCCACTGAGTTGCCTGCAACTCCTAGCAATCCAATGTATAAGTGCTCTGAAGTCTGTCCAATCCGAAGCCAATCTCACTGTTTCTGACACACATGACTCCATTACTAAAGTCACTATGTCATTTCATCTCATCCTGTATCTTCCGCTCCTGTGATGCCCTTCTCCAAGGACTGGTCTCTCCTGGCAACATGCTCAAAGTATATGATATAGAGCTTCAAGTTCTTTACTTCCCATGAGGAATTTGGTTTTACCATCTCCAGGACAGACTTGTTTGTTCTCTTGGCAGTCCAGGGTATGTTCCCACCACACCACAACTCAAAATAACTAATTCTTGTCAACCTTATTGATTGCCCTGCTCTCTGATACATAGCAAGTAATTGCAAAGACCATGGTAAGGATCAGGCACACTTTAGTCTCTAGACTGACATCTTTGGACTTCACCACAATGGAGAGGTCCTCGACAGATCTTCAAATCCAAAAGGAGAGCCAGCTATTATGAGTCAATTCTGACTCAAGGGCAATTAGCTGAGTTGAAGAAAATCAAAAGTCACAGTATATCACCTTCATATCTGACCCCAATTTCTACTTCTACTTATAAAATAGCCTTAGGCTGCTAACTTGGAGTTTGTTGTTGTTACAAGCTGAGTTGCATGCAACTCATAGTGACCTATGTACAAGAGCCCTAAATGCTGTTCTATCCTGTGCCAATCTCGCTGTCTCTGACACACTCATCCCCAGCACCTCAAACAAGAATGTATCCATCTCATAGAGGGTATTCCTCTCCTTCGCTGCCCCTCCACTCTGCCAAACATGATGTCCCTCTCCAAGGGCCAGTCCTTCTTTGCAACATGCCCAAAGTATGTCAGAAGAAGCTTCAGAATCCTTGACTCCAAGGAGCATTCTGGCTTCACCTTCTCCAGGAAAAACCTGTTTGTTCTCCTAGCAGTTCATGGTATATTCAACACTCTTCTCCAGCACCACAACTCAAAGGCATCAATTCTCTATCTTCCCTAGTCATTGTCCAACTCTCTGATGCATAGCATGTAATTGCAAAGAATATAGCCTGGATCAGGCGCACCTTAGTCTCCAGCCTGACACTGTTGCTCTACAGTATTCTTGAGAGGTCCCTGACAGCTGACTTTCCCAATGCAATTCATCTCTTGATTTCCTGGCTGTTGGTACCAAGAGGGTTGACTGTGCAGCCAAGCAAATTAAAACTGTTGACTATCTCAATCTCTTCACCATCCATACTGATGCTGCCAATTGGCCCAGTGGTGAGAATCTTTGTTTTCTTGATGTTGACCTTCAATCATATTGAAGGCTGCAGTCCTTGAACTTCTGCAGCAAGCGCTTCAGGTCCTCCTCAGTTTCAACAAGCAGGGCTGTGTCATCTGCATAACGCAGGTTGTTGATGATTCTTCCACCAAGCCTGATGCCACATTCCTCCTTGCATCTCAGCATCTCAGATGATCTGTTCTGCATACAGATTGAAAAGGTATGGAGACAGAATACATTCCTGATGGACCCCCTCCTTGATTTTGAACCATGTAATGTCTTATTGCTCTATTCTGATGACTGCCTTTTGGTCCAAGTATAGGTTTTGCATTAGCACAATCAAATATGTTCTGGGATTTCCATTCTTCTCAAAGTCAGCCACAGCTTGTTGTGATCCACACAGTCAAAAGCCTTTGCATAGTAAATGAAGCACAGATAGACATTCCCCTGGTACTCTCTGCTTTCTGCCAAGATCATCTAACATTAGCTATAATATCCCTAGTACCACGACCTCTTCTAAATCCAGCCAGCATGCCTGGCAGTTCTCTGTTGACTATTGCTCCAATCGTTTTTGGATAATTTTCAGCAGAATCTTGCTTGCATGTGATATTAATGATACTGTTCGATAATTTCCGCACTCTGTTGAGTCACCTTTCTTTGGAGTGGGAACAAATATAGATCTTTTCCAGTCAGCTGGTCAGCTGGTTGTCCTTCAGATTTCTTGGTACAACTCAGTAAGCACATCCAGGGCAGCATCTGTTTGTTGAAATATGTCATTTGGTATGCTGTCAACTCCTGGAGCCTTGTTTTTTCCCAATTCCTTCAGAGCAAATTGAACTTCCTCCGTCACCACAGGCTCTTGTTCATGTTATTTCATGAAATTCTTCTATGTCAGCCAATTCCTTCTGATACAGTGACTTTGTGTACTCCTTCTATCTTCTTTTAATGCTTCCCGGATCATTTAACATTCTACCCAAGGTATCCTTAAGTATTGCCACCCATGGCTTGAATTTGTTTTTAACTCCTTCAGCTTAAGAAATGCTGAGCGACTTCATCCCTTTTGATTTTCTGACTCCAACTCTCTGCACATTTCATTATAGTGTCTTGCTTTGTCGTCCCGGGTGCCTTGTGAAATTTTCTGTTCAGCTCTTTGATTTCTTGATTTCTTCCTTTAGCTTTGGCTTTGGCGCTCTAAAGCAATATTCAGAGTCTCATTTGACATCCATCTTGGTCTTCTCTTTTTCTTCAGCCATTTTAATGATCTTTTGCATTCTTCATGAATGATTTTCTTGATATCCTCTGAGATATCATTTGGCCTAGAAATTAAAATAATCCAACAACTGTAGGCAAGAAAACTGAAGCAGTCTGCTACCTTAAAAAAAATAAAAAATCAACATACAAGTTGGTAGAGAAGCTGCTGTATATTCACAGAATGGAATACTACACTGCACTGAAAAACAAGGAAGTCATGAGATATTACTCAAAATGGGTGGCCCTGGATGACAATGTGCTGAGTGAAGTATCTCAGTCACAAAATGACATATACTGCATGGTGCCACTGTTGTAAAGCAGGACTGACCTCAGGATTGGGGGGAGACTGGGAAAGATGGGTTCAATAATATATACTGCATTGAAACAGATGAGGGTGAAACCTGTTTAAGAGGAATATGTTATTAGGTATTTTTGTCATGACAGGAGTCCAGAGCAAAGGCTGTATAGTAGAGTGGACATGGGGGGAGGGATTTTAAAACAATGAAAGAATTTTGCTTTTATTTTTCCAAGAGGGTAGTGTACTAGGGAGGTGGGTGGGGAGAGGAAAAGTATGTAGCAATAAATGAATGGAAATCCAAAGTCTCTGTAAATTTTCATTGAAATTAATAATTTTTTTAAATTGCAAGTAGGGAATATAAAACAAAGAAACTTAAAATATTAATTGTGGGAATTAAGATTGAGGAAATGAAAATAATTTTACTTTCTAATGTCTATCCTTTGTCTTTTGTAAATTTTAAAAATAATTACTATGCATTTATGTTATAAAAATATAAAAAAAGAGGTTAGAGTATAAACTTCTAAAAAATAAAAAAATAAATAAAAAGACATGTAACTTCAGAAACCAAATGGAGGGCCACCAAAAATCAGCATAGACTCCATAACACTGTGGTTATCTAAGGCAAACATGTTTGTTTTGTAGTTGGCTGTCTTTGTTACATGTCAGTCAATAGTTTTTATATTTCTCCTCTCTCAAATAATTAAATTATTCCTGGCATAATAATTTGCTGTAAATTTTTTCCATTAAAAGAAGGTAGAAAGCCTATCCACTGATTCCACTCTCACGTTTAGCCTTTCCCAACTGTCTTTAGCCTCAGATTTTCTCTTTTTATATAAAACAACTTTTAAAAGTTTCTATATTTAAAATGTCTTTTTTTTTCTCCTTTGAACCATGTAGTGTCTCCTTGCTCTGTTCTGAAGACTGCCTCTTGGCCTAAGTATAGGTTTTGCATTAGCACAATCAAATGTTCTGGGATTTCCATTCTTCTCAAAGTCAGCCACAGCTTGTTGTGATCCACACAGTCAAAAGCTTTTGCACAGTAAATGAAGCACAGATAGACATTCCTCTGGTAGTCTCTGCTTTCTGCCAAGATCATCTAACATTAGCTATAATATCCCTAGTTCCATGACTTCTTCTGAATCCAGCCTGCACATCTGGCAGTTCTCTGTTGACATATTGTTCCAATCGTTTTTGGATAATTTTCAGCAGAATCTTGCTTGTATGTGATATTAATGATATTGTTCGATAATTTCTGCACTCTGTTGGCTCACCTTTCTTTGGAATGGGAACAAATATATCTGTCTTTTCCAGTCAGTCGGCCAGCTGTTCAAAATCAAGAAGAGGGTCTGTCAGGTATGTATTCTGTCTCCACACCTTTTCAATCTGTATGGAGAACAGATCATCTGAGTCGCTGGGCTGTACAAGGAGGAATATGGCATCAGGATTGGTGGAAGAGTCACCAACAACCTACGTTATGCAGATGACACAACCCTGCTTGCTGAAACTGAGGAGGACCTGGAGCACTTGCTGCAGAAGTTCAAGGACTGCAGCCTTCAATACGGATTGAAGCTCAGCAGCAAGAAAACAAAGATTCTCACCACTGGGCCAAATGGTAACCTAAGTATGGATGGTGAAGAGATTGAGATAGTTAACAGTTTTATTTTACATGGTTGCACAGTCAACATTCTTTGTAACAGCAGCCAGGAAATCAGGAGATGAATTACATTAGGAAAGTCACCTGTGAGTGACCTTTCAAGAGTACTGAAGAGCAATGATGTCAGGCTGGAGACTAAGGCACACCTGATCTGGACTATAGTCTTCGCAATTACGTGCTGTGCATCAGAGAGTTGGACAGTGACTAGGGAAGATAGAAAGAGAATTGTTGCCTTTGAGCTGTGGTGCTAGAGAAGAGTGTTGAATACACTATGGACTGCTAGGAGAACAAACAGGTTTGTTCTTGAGAGGGTGAAGCCAGAATGCTCCTTGGAGTCAAGGATTCTGAAGCTTCTTCTGACTTACTTTGAGCATATTGCAAGGAGTGCCTGGTCCTTGGAGAAGGACATCATGTTTGGGAGAGTGGAGGAACAGGGACGGAGAGGAAGACCCTCAATGAGATGGATTGATTCTATGACTGGAGTGTTGGGACTGAGTGTGTTTTAGATGGCTAGGTTGGCACAGGATAGAACGGTGTTTAGAGCTCTTTTACACAGGGTTGCTATGAGTCACAATCAACTTGATGTCATATAACAACAACAACATGTTTAAAATATTCACACATTGCATTTCTTTTCTTTCTTGATGTAATTTGAGCTCAGGATGTTTTTTCTTAGTGGTCCACTGGTACTGTTCTCCTCAGAATAGTAATATTTAATCCAATAGTACCAGAAGTCCAGGCTGGGTTTAGAAGGGGTCGTGGTACTAGAGATACTGTAGCTGATGTTAGATGGATCTTGG
>NW_006399904.1:2708490-2715109 GCF_000299155.1 Elephantulus edwardii
GATTGGCACAGGACAGAGCGGAGTTTAGGGCTGTTGTACATAGGGTTGCTATGAGTCACAAGCGACTCAACCGCACATAACAACAAATAAACAACAGTAGTCTCAGGCCTTATTTTAGTCAAGCTCTCAACAATATGCAATAGTTTTCCATTTCCTCATCTTTGAAATATTTCTTTAGTTGACATTTTTAACATTATAAGAAAGAATAGTGTTTGCTTCTCAAGAAGTTATGAAAATATTATTACGTGGTACTTTACTACCCTCTAGTCATTTCCACATATTTTATCTGCCTAAATGACTATAGTAGTATATGCAAAGAAGATAAAACTACAAGATTCAGGTTATCTTTGACTTGTGACAAGCTTCTGTCCTGATGATTTCATATTAAGGTGTTTCTAATATAAATCAACACCTCTCTATTTTAAAAATTGTCATTATTAATTCCTTAGTTATCAATATTTTATAAGGTTTGTAACATTATCTCCAAACAGCATCATTAAGTTGCCTTTAATTTTTAATCTGATCATTCATTTATCTTTGGTGAAGATAGGTCAGTGTTTCCCCCAAAGCAAGTCAATTTTATCCAAATTATAAATCTTCAGAAATTTATATTTCTCTTGAACTATATTCTTTAGTTCATCCTTGATTTTTTTTTTCTTTTTGGCAGTAATTACAGGAACATTTCCTGTTTGCCCGTTATATGTACATTAAGGAAAACAATTCTGCCGTTTCATAAATGAAAGTAAACCATACCAGTATTAATTTATTTCTGGTAATTTACTCTATGCTCTTCCTCATGAAATTGATTATTGATCCAAGTAAGATGAAATCATTGACAATTTCAGTCATTTCTCCATTTATCATGATGTTGTCTATTGGCCAGATCTAGTGATCAGAGCTTGATTTTTTGCTTTTTTTTCCATGTTGAAATATAATACATATTGAAGGCTGTAGTCCTTGATCTTTTGCAGCAAGTGTTTCAACTCCTCCTCAAGCAAGGTTGTACTATCTGCATAATGCAGGTTGTTTATGAGTTTTCTTCTGATCCTGATGCTACATTCCCCTCATAGAGCCCAGCTTCATGAGTGATTTGCTCAGCATACAGATTGAATAAGCATGGAGAAAAAGACAATCCTAATGCAGATCTTTCCTGATTTTTAAACCATGTAGTATTTCCTTGTTATGGTAGGAAAACGGTCTATTGGTCTAGGTATAGAATTTGAATAAGCATAATTAATGTTCTGAGATTTCCATTCTTCTCAATGTTAGCTGTATTTTATGACCTACACAGTCAGATGCCTTTGCATAGTCAATAAAGATAGACTTTCTTCTGGTATACTTTGCTTTCAACCAGCATCCATATGACATTGGCAATGATATCTATGGTGCCATGACCTTTTCTAAGTTCCACTTGAACTTCTGGCCATTCTTTGTAAATATACTGTTCTAGCCATTTTTTTATGGCTTCAGCAATATTTAGCTTGTAGGTGATATTAATGACATTGTTTTATAATTTGCACATTTTGTTGGATCACTCATCTTTCTTGGAGTTGGGAATAAATTTGGACTTCTTCCAGTTAGTTGACAAAGAGAATCCTCCAAATTTCCGTGCATAGAATGGTTAGCACGTCCTGAGTTGCATCTGTTAGTTGAAACATGCCAATTGGTATCTTATCAATTCCAGATGCCTTAATTTTTGCCAATGTCTTTAACACAGCTTTTACTTTTTTCTTTGTTACAATTGCTCTTGTTCATATGAAACAAAGGAAGACATTCATGCTGCATTGAAGACACTGGCCAAAAGAAAGCCCCAAGAGTTGATAGGATATCAATCACATTACCTATAGTTTTAAAAAAGTCTGAACTTTCATTTGAATCACCAGTAAACTTCATGAGAATCCCCTTCTGGATTTAGTCTTCTCTCTGAATCAATAACTTTTCCATCTCATGAATTGACTTTTGCCTCTTATTTCTTGAAATTGTAGATTTTATACCAATCACTTCTATATAAGTCTTCAAAATCCTACTTATATCCTTGATCAAGGTAGCTCTGGTGATCTGCTGGTAAGAAGCTGTGCTGCAATCCCAAAGACACACAGTTTGAATCCACCAGCTGCTCTGCTGGAGAAGGATTGGCTATCTCCTCTGTGATTACTGCTTCTGAAAACTCTCTTGGCGGGTTGGCTAAGAGTTCGTTCTTACTCAATGACATGCAACAAACAATATTTAATGAGGGGGAAAATTTGAATGAGACAATCCTTTATGTGAATAAATGAATTTCTTTCAATGAATTCATTTCTTACAATAATAATGGGCCTTAAGTATATTCATTTTTATAAACGCTGTCTACAGCCTTCTTTACCCTTTCTTTTGAACTAGAAATTTCTTTTCCTAGGCATATTGTTGAGGGTAAGAGTAGTACAGGTACCACAGTTAAAGAAAATGGATCAAGTCTGCTTCAAATGATGATCTGATTCTCTTTATGGTACAAAAGTTGTATAATAAGTCCACAGACCTAGTCTACAATGAGGTTGTGTTCAGTGTTATAGCAATGAAATCATAATTGTAATGGCTGTCAGTTTAACAGACATTTCAATTGTTGTATATAGTTATGTAGCTGAACATTGTTCAATTTTCTATCAATTATGACTCCCTGTTGCCTTTACTGACTTGATTATAGGTCAGATCATAGTCAGCTATACAATATTGCTTTGAAGAGTGTTTTTTTTAATTTTATTTTCTTATTTTGTGTGTGTGTGTGTGTGTGTGTGTGTGTGTGTGATCTGTCAAATCGGATCTGACTGATACAGGAGATTGTCCCTCCTTCTCCAGGAGCACCTGGTAGATTGAACCGCACACCCCTGAAGAAGAGTAAGTCTTAAAGTTGAACATATGTGACTAAAAATTACAACATCAGCAAAGTATTCAGCATAACATTGTTGTTGTCACATATCATGAAGTCAGAACTGACTTATAGCTGACCCTCCATCAGGTAGGTAGTTGTTCTTATGGGAGGAGATTGCTCATCTTTCTCCCACAAAACAATTAGTGGATTCAAACCTCATGCCTTTGGGTTTGCATAACAACTCATTGCCACTAAAGTACCAGCACTTCCTCGTGTAAACACATAACATAATACTACTAAGTTAAAAACAAAACCAAAAACAAAAACTTGTAATGAGGGGATGTTGTAATTTGAGAACTACCTACTTTGCTCTGTACTACTTTATATAGCTTTTTTCTGACATGACAAATCATTTAAGATTGATTTTACAATATTGCTTCTGTAATGCAAGTGATAAAAACACAGCTGCATTTTAAATGTTACAGAATTTATAAGCATCCATAAAAAGCATGACTACTCTCTTCTTTCTCCTCCCTTTCTAATATATCTTTCCAAGTCTTTTCCTGTTCCTTTATCACTGGAATCTGAATTGTCTGCTATTAAAATACCTTGACTGATATTTCATAAGGCCACTGATATTTCATAAAGCTAGTGACATATTGTCATTTCCAGTTGCAGTATGTAATGTTTATCAATTAAAGAAAATTGTAGCTTTAGACAGTTCTAAATGAACCATGAGCATACATTATTTAGCATGCCTTATTAAAAATATTACTGAAAGAGCTATTGCTTTATTCAGTAGCATCTTTGGTTGTTAATAATCATTCATTTTCTTAAGAAACTGCACCTGTCTTAAATGTGGATAAAATCAATCAACTTTTCTTTAAAAAGATCAAAACACCTACCATATCTGTTATTTCCTAAAATTGACAATTAGTGGCATGTATGTTATCACACTTATATAAATATTTACCTTAGACATACATCTTTAAACAGAGAGAAATAAGTTTAGAATTTCTTAAAATAAGAAGCATATGTGTCCAATATGATCTATCCATTGTAATTTTTAGGTCATGCTTTAAGAAAACAATAGAAAAGACTGTCTAAATTTAAAAAGGTAATTCTGGAGATCTCATATGTAAGGAGTTGTGGTAAGAACCCAAAGACAGGTAGTTCAAATCTACAAGCTTATCCAAAGGAGAAAAATAGTAAGTCTTCTCTCATGTGCTTTAGAATCTCTGCAAAATCTATTGGAGGGTAATCTGAGTTGGTTATGACTCCACGGTAATGAACTGAGAGTTGAAATTTAAAAATAAATGAGGGACTTCTAGTGGCCTGTTGTTGTTGTATGCTGTTGAGCTGTAACTGAATCATAGCTGACCCTCCAGGTGGTTTTTAGAGGAAGTAAATCACATGGAAGGAGATTGTCCACCTTTTTCCTTGGAGTAACTGGTGGATTTGAATTGCGTGCCTTTAGGATGGTAACACAGCTTCTTGCTATTGCACTGCAATTCTAAAGGCACATGGTGCAAATACACCAGCTGCTTCACAGGAGAAAGATAAGCAATTTCCACCTTTTGATTAACTGCTGCTAAAAACCCACTAGAGGCTCAGCTATAGTTTGGTTCCAACTCAACAATACACAACAACATACTCAAAAGTAAAAATAACCAAATTAAAAACACCTCTTTCTTCAATTTTCCCAAAGAAGAGGTTTAAACAAAGGTAAAAAATGCAAAGTTAAGACTAATGTTACCACTGCCCATCTTTGTAGGTTTAGACATGGTATCTAAACTCCTAGACAAGATTTTTAAAATTTTTAGATGCAAAAGATAATTATAAATATTAAAATTTACCTTATTGGGATAGCATAGAACAAAACTATGTTAAAATACTTACAACACAACAATGGCCACCAAATTGAGTTCATTAAAATTTATCTTTATAAAGTATATTAATGTTATTTCATAATTTCTCTATTTCCTTTGTGAGTAATCCATTGCCTAAAATCACTTTTTTTTTGCAAAAACAAAGAATAAATCGAGAATAATTATGTCTCAGGAAGCTCTGGTGGCCTAGTGGGTAGAGAGTTGCACTACTCAACAAAAGATAGCCAGTTCAAAACCATCAGTTTCTCTTTGGGATAAAAATAGTTATCTCCTACCTTGAGATGTAATGCCTCTGAAAAGCCACTGGAAGGTCAGTTATTTGTCAACATAAATGGCAACGAACAACAATTAAGTGTTGGCAAACCACTTCTCTGACTTGTTCCAAGATCCTCTTGCCTAAAATTGGCTCCCCAGACATATTAGGCCCAGGACAGAGAATCTATTCTTTCTACAGCTTCATCTAGCATAGTCCTTGGCTGCATTCTTCAAAGCTCATCATTCTACATGGAGAAGGGAGATTCTTGGGAAGATGAAGAAGGAGGTCAGAGGGTTTCGGGTGGTGTCTGGGGCTGGTTATGAGGAGAAAATGGCAAAGACTCTTGGAGATTAAAACAAATTCAAGAAAGTCTTTCACTTGAGCAGCACAATTTATTTCTATTCTTGAGGTGAAGCGTGGGGGACAGATGTGTGGGACGGCCATGTTTATCTTTTTTTGCAACTTTTACTTACTCCCTTAAGAAATAGCTTCATCAAAACATATTTACCCTTCAAATAAATTCACTCCTTCCTACTTTCAAGAAGCAACCTATTCAGAGTTGATTCTCCAGTGGGTTTTTGGAAGCTATAAAGCAGGTAAGAGTAGATTAACCAAGGGCATCTCAAAATCTTGTAGGCAGTGACCTTCTTTATCCTTAATGTTTTCTTAAGCATGGTTTAATCATATTCCTTTTCATTGGAAATCCATGAGATTTGATTTATTCTATCAATGTCCTTACAAAGCCATTTCCATCAGCTCTCTTTATTTATTTAAATAGTATATTTAATCCACTTGCCTCCAAAGAAAACACTAAAAAACAATAACTACATTCTTCTTTTAGCACCTATCTGCTTTATTATCCTTTCTAGGCAAACACTCTCAGGTGATTCACAAGTGTTTGAACATTTTCAAACCACTATTCTATTTAGGAGCATATGTAGGGAATTGGCAAATTTAAGCATCATATCTTTCCTCATTCAAGGCCAACACTAAGTTAGTAGATTCATTAGCAATGGCAGGATACCTTTAGCTGAAAGAATGATAGAATAATGATATACTCTTTTCCACTTCACAGAATCTTTAGCATTAATTTATTGTTTTTAAAAAGGTTTAGGATTTTTTTAAAGTTGAAATATTTGTTTTACAGTTTTAAATTGGGGACCTTAAATGAAAAGATTTTTTTTCTCATATATTAGAAAAGGTTTAACAGCATATTATAAAGACCAATAGTGTAGACTTTTTCAGTCAAAAAGCCATTTTCAGACTCCTGTTTTACCATTTAATATTCATGACCTAATATAATTTTCCATATTTTTCACTTCATTTCCCAAAATTTATTTCCTTGGCTTTTAAATGGAACAATATCACTGATATCACATGCAAACAAGATTGTGCTAAAGATGATCCAAAAATGACTGGAACAGCACAACCACAGAGAACTGCCTGGAGTGCATTCTGGGTTTAGAAGAGGCCATGGTACTACTTGATATTATAGCTAATGCCAGATGGATCTTGGCTTAATGCAGAGAGTACCGGAAGAAAAGACCAAAATGGATGTCAGAAGAAACTCTGAAGATTGCACTGGAGCGTAGAGAAGCCAAAGCACAAGGAAGAATTCAAGATACTAAA